>NC_090898.1:3017228-3176015 GCF_040956055.1 Brachionichthys hirsutus
GCAAGAGGCCGGACCACCGTCCCACCCCAAGCCCAGCCCGCTAAGGCCCCACATGCCGCGCCAAGGCCAAAAATAAATAAATTGATTGTGACCCAAAAATAAATAAATTGATTGTGACTATATGGGATATGGAATATGGGACACAACTTTGACGCTTGTACTTTCATGGAGTATATATGAGCATTATGGATGTACTGAGGCACAGCACCGCATGGGAGGGGATATGACCTTTCGGTATGGTTACACATATATATATATATGTTTGGTGTTTTAATAGCATGAATTCTGATGGTTGGTAGGAAACTAAACAGCCAACAGGTGTCCCTGACCTTCACCAGGGGGGGCTTTGCTATAGCTTCATGTATGTGCCGTCACTCAAGGTCCTTGTCAGTTAAATTATTTTACAGCTTTTGAACAAACAGTTGATGCTGTTGCTTCTCTTGAGAATATGTGTTCACAAGAATTGAGACTGTTCATACCTATAAAAGTAAATAAATAAACCAAAGTCCTCAGCTGCACGGTGTGCCACTGGCAGCTGGCTGCATTCTTGTTTTAAGAAATCTGCCAGCACATCTGGGAATAAAGAAGGCCGCTGTCCAAATAATATGGATGTTAAACAAAGCATGAAACAAAGCTTCAACTTTAATTTATTTCGTTAAAATGTCCCTTCTTTTTTATGTTACGCTGAGACAATGTGGCCAACAATACAACATGTAGTTTATTTTTAAGGTTCTGATAAATGTCAGTGCAGGTTGATGCTTGACATGTGGTTTAAAATACTACTCAGCTGCAAACGTTTTGCACCTCCTGAGAAGATACAATGCACTTCTCTGTTGCACAAGTAGAGTGAGTGTTCCAGAGATTCATTGTTGATGCCAAAAGGGTTTATATCGATGAATATTACTAAAACAGTTCTATGACATGGTACAGATGTAAGTGAAAAGCACTGAAATGTTACCTCCTTTTTCACTTAAACTGAAAAAGACCATATTTTGGCCTGACATTGTATGACAGATCAATTTGTGTCAAACGTAATGAGTTTCTGCTGTTATAAGTATGCAGGTTTTCCCTTGTGACAAGCTATGCAAGGAGAGAATAAAATAGCCCTCCAAACTGGGAACAAAAATCTTCATCCCAGAAATCAGGATTTATTTTTTTAATTACGCCAACACTTTTAATTTAAGGCTTTGCAGGCCATTTATATAAAAGCACGATGTGCTAATTCAAGTTTAATATTTTTGACTGTTCTGGAAGTTAGCTGGTCTTTTTTTGTTGCGCTTTCTATGACAGCATCCAAATAATATATAATTTGATTTGGTAAACCATAGCATTGTAATTCCAAATTTCTGTGTTCAGTTTATAATAATAATAATAATGCATTGATTTTATCTAGCGCTTTTCTAGATAGTCAAAGATGCTTACATTGTATGTGCATTATTCATTCACTCCATATTTGGTAAGATGACAAGGGCGAGGCTGCCAATTTGGGCCATCAGTCCTCCTGACCACCACCGACATTCACTCGCTCACTCATTCACACAGGCAATGTGGGTGAAGTGTCTCATTTTTAGTAGCCAAGAAAAAGGGGCAATTTCTCTTTCCAAGTTAAGGATGAATTCACACATCTTATGATCGTGTCCATGAATGAGTGAAGATGGCATTTGATTTGGAAGCTTCTGGAAGCCTCCTTGGGGAGGAATTCAAGGCATGTCCCATTGGGAGTAGACTACAATGTAGACACATTGTGTTTCAGCTGACTTGTAAAGGAGTTAGTGCACCCGCAGAAGAACTGGAGGTAGTAGTGAGCAGAGGTGGGAGGAAGTCATTGTATTGCAAGTCACAAGTGAGTCTCAAGTCTTTGCCCTCAAGTCACGAGTCAAGTCCCAAGTCAAGACATAATACTGCAAAGTCCTACACTTTGAGTTTTGAGTAATGTTTTCTGACTGAAGTCCTAGTCCACGCATCTGGTAGAGATGAAAGTAGAGAGAAATCTTTCACAATTTGAGCCCGATGAATCCTGGCATTATACATTTGGAATAAGCCTGTTCCATTAGTGAAGAAAATTCCATTGATGGAATCCATTCTATATATTCAAGGTAGTCAACTGACCTCATTCTTTGGGCACATAATGTTGCTGAACCTAAACCTGACCAACTGCAGCAACCCCAGATCATAACACTGGCTCCCACAGGCTTGTACAGTAGGCACTAGGCATGCTGGGTTCATCACTTTACATGCCTCTCTTCTTACCCTGATACATCAGACCACACGACCTTCTTCCATTGCTCTAGAGTCCAATCTTTTTTGCTCCCGAGCAAGCCCAAGCTCTTTTTCCAGTTAGCCTCACTTATTATTGGTTTTCTTGAGGCTAAACAGCTGTTCAATCCCAATCCCTTGAGTACTCTTCGCATTTTGTGCGTGTGGAAATGCTCTTACTTCCACTATGAAACACACTCCTGAGTTTGACTGTTGCTGTTCTTCGATTTGATCTTTCCAAACGTTTAAGTGATTCGCCAATCCCAATCATTCAGGATAATTTTCCGACCACATTTTTTCCTAGAAGACGATGGTTCCCCACCATCCTTCTAGTTTTTAATAGTGCGTAGGACATTTATTCACCCAATTATAGTAATTTGTGCAATTTCCTTAGATGTTTTCTCTGCTTGATGCACTGCCAATGACTTGACCCTTCTAAAACAGACAAACATCTTTTCAACGACCAAGAGAAGTGTCTCTCGCCATGGCTGTTTTAACTCATTGCCCCCGCGACCCGGTAATGGACAAAGCGGTTTGGAAGATAAATCAATGAAAAGTTATTAAATGCCACAGCTGGGGTTAAATAACTTGTTGCAAACTGAAATACAATCACCCATGCAGTAATTATCCTGAGAGGATTTTGTTTGTTTCGTTTTGTCCTGTCTCACACATGTTTCTGCTTTGCTCTGATCAGTGCCTGACGCTGCTGTGGGTGGATTGGTGGGACCGGCCTCTACACACCTGATAGTCATCCAGTCATCACCAGTGGCTTCTTGGCTTCTTGGCTCCTACCCTCCCTGCTTATTGTTTCAGAGTGCATCATCTTGCTTGGTCTGGTCCCTGTGCTACAATCCTGTTTTCTCGTTTTTTGCTCTGTTCAGTGTCGGTTCCTGGTCGTAACATATCCAATAGGAGGCTTGTACCTATTTGCTTAGTTATATCCAGGTGCTGACTTTTTCTTTGGCCAGGAAGTGTGGAATCGGTGATGATGATGATGAATATATATATATTTCTTACAATATAATAAATAATATAATACATTGGTAATATATACATATATTTCCAGTTTCCTCCAACCTCCAAAAACATGTAATTTAAGTAAATTGATAACGAAACATTGTTTGTAGTTTAGTGTTTCTTTGTTTTTGTCTGTGTGGCCATGTGATGCGCTGGCGACGCATCCGGGGTGTACCCAGTCTCTCACCCATAGCAAGCTGGGATAAGCTCCAGCAACTCCCGTGACCCGCAAACCGGAAAAGCAGAAGAAAACGGATGGACTTTGATATGGTTAAGACTTGACTGATTGAATGGGGATTGTCTTACCTAGGTTGTTATTGTCTTCAATCTTTTAGTTTCATATAATATATAATTATTTCGGGTTTTGTAAAATGTCATTGATTGTCTGCACTATGTATATTGTCTCAACCAAATTGACCATAAATAATAATATTGTAAAGTCAGGCTGAACTAAAATCAGGGTGGGGTTGCAGATTGCTGAACTGGTTTATGGTAAGAATCAGTTGTTTGTCTTTATTTATTTTCCTCCCCTGTCTCTGAACATATGAGTAAATACTCAAAATAGGCTGCAGAGCTCTTTCCGGCATGTCCAGAACAAAACCTAGTGATGTGTAATTCTGGTATCCAGAGCAAGACAGTAAAGTCTCATTTGATTCCCAGGGATGAAATACTTTAATAAAAAGCCCTGCATTATTTTAAAGCAGGAGGCCAAATCTTCAGGCTTTCCCACTGATTCTGTTTAAATCAGCCTGATGAAGCGGCTGGCTTGCTGCAGGTTGTTTATCAAACTCTTTCAACACATTTGAGTCTCATTTTAGCCAAGTAAAACAATGGCGTGCATCACTGTCAAATGCATGGCAAACATAAGGAGTGTGTGACCATAGCCATATGTTTTTGAGTCCAAGAGGAGAGAATGAGTTTGCCATTAAAATAAATGAATGCAGCGGCGAGGACTCTTTGGAGGGGCGGGCTACTACAAATCTCGGTATACACACAAGGGATGGATTTTTTTAATAATTCCTACATTTGAGTTCTTGCATGAAATGTATTTTGCAAAAATAAATAAAGAAATAAGGTAGGAATTTTGTCTGAAATGACAAAACAAAGTGAAAATATTCAAATAGTTTAGGGCTCCTCTTTGCACTACATAGACTGTTGAGATATCATACATAAAACAAAAAACATGCTGCTATCGCCTTGTGCTTGAGAGAATATGAGTCAATCCAGATGCAGATGGGTTTAAAAAAAACACTTTCTAGCATTTTCTAACCGGTCTTGAACTCAAAATCTTCACTTTGTCCTTAGAGATTAAGGTTTCAGAGCCTTGAACATACATGCAAACAGGGGTGATGTTGTGGGGGGGGAGATGACATGCATACAGTTCCTTTTCTGGATATCACATAACATTTTGAAACAAATGATTCATTGATCCATTTATTTAAACACAACAACATTTTTGAGTAAAATATCCCAACAATTGAGACCTGAAATTACATCAGAAAAATCGAATTATTATGATTTATTTTTAAGTTTTAGTATCCCCTTGCCTGAGAATTTTTGTTCCCGTAACACAGTATTTAAAGATTTATATCTACACAAAGAAACAATTACAGCTGCTGAACAAAGGAAATCTAAACACTGTGAAAGTATTTTTTCAAAGTTCCTGAGACAAGATTTAGATGAGCTTGACTTTACATAAGAAAAGCAAGACAAGATGAAATGCTCACAGAAAAAACAATAATGTACTGTTTGATCAGTTACACTGATCAACACTGCCTTCCGTTACTACTATTACGACTACTACTACTACTACTGTACTTTTTTCCCCTGAGGGGTCACCACAGCAAATCAACCTTCTCCACTTCACCCTGTCCTTTGCATCGTCCTCCCCAACACCAGCCACTCTCATGTCCTCCCTCACTACGTCCATGTATCTTCTCCTGGATCGACCTCTAGCCCTGTTCCCTGGCAGTTCCATCCTCAGCGTTCTTCTACCGATATAGTCCCTGTCTCTCCTCTGGACATGTCCAAACCATCAAAGTCTGGTCTCTCTGACCTTGTCTCCAAAACGTCTAACCTTCACTGTCCCTCTTATTGTCTCATTTCTCATCCTCAGCATCTTCATCTCCACCACTTCTAGCTCCGCCTCCTGTCTACTCCTCACTGTCTCTAAGCCGTCCATCATGGCTGTCCTTACCACTGTCTCTAAGCCGTCCATCATGGCTGGCCTCACCGCTGTCTTGTAGACCTTTCCCTTCGTCATCGCTGACACGCTCCTATCACAGAGCACACCTGATACTTTCCTCCACCCGTTCCAGCCTGCCTGCACACGATTCTTCACTCCCTTTCCACCTTCTCCATCACTCTGTACTGTTGACCCTCGAATGCCAAGGTCACAGGAGCTCAGTGATCCCATCAAGCGACACATGCACACGTGTTCAAGCTAGCGTAAGCACCTGGGATGTTAATGAATTTAGCATTAAGTTTAGCATTCAGCACTTTCCAGATCCTCTCCTTGAAAGGTTATAGCTGTTGATTGTGGCAACATCACTGGGAAGAATCAACCCAGCGACTCCAATGACTTCTGTGCAACCTCAATAAACCACAGATGTAAATCTACCCACACACATATGCAAACACCTTCTCAGTTGATTAAACAACCTGTTCCCACTTGCTGCTCCCTCACATATACATAAAAAGATGTGGTCGCTAAAGTCACACACAGTAATTAGTGAGTGAGTGTGCTGTGTTGTGTGTTTGTGCCTCCCCTCTTGTGTTTTGGTTACCAGCCTTGTCTACTAAGCCTCACTAATCAGTCCTGCTGTCAAGGAAAAGAACACAAGATGCCGAGGCTTGAACGCACACACACACAACAATCCACATGCAATGGAACCCCTTGTCAATCACAAACCTTTAGACTACGGACTTGCTCTTACAGGTCGATCAGTCATTCATGACTTCTTACTACATGTTTGATCATTGAAGTTATGGGCTGCTGCCGAGACTACAGGTAAAACTGCAGAACTGTAAGCACATGCAGAGTTTCCATTGCTGGAGAAATCTGCAGGCTTACAGATGTGTTTGAAAATTATCTTTAAAAAAAGAAAGAAAGATATAATGTGGCTTCCTGGTGAAATCAGGCTTCAATATTTGACCGCCAAAATAAGCACATCGTCTCAAACCAAGGGCATGCAGGTTTGTAAACAACAGGCTAGTTTAAGTTTCAGATAACAGCAGAAAACAACTCATTTAAGGTAACAAAGCAAATAAACACAAGATATTTGACATGAGGGGCAATCAACTTTCTCCACTTCACCCTGTCCTTTGCATCGTCCTCCCCAACACCAGCCACTCTCATGTCCTCCCTCACTACATCCATGTGTCTTCTCCTGGGTCGACCTCTAGCCCTGTTCCCTGGCAGTTCCGTCCTCAGCATCCTTCTACCGATATAGTCCCTGTCTCTCCTCTGGACATGTCCAAACCATCAAAGTCTGGTCTCTCTGACCTTGTCTCCTCAACTTCTAACCTTCACTGTCCCTCTTATTGTCTCATTTCTAATCCTATCCAACCTGGTCACTCCCAAGGAGAACCTCAGCATCTTCATCTCCGCCACTTCGAGATCCGCCTCCTGTCTTTTCCTACTTACTTGAAGTCCTCTCCCTTCTTTATGTCTACTCCTGGTACCTTCTCTGTCCCCCCTGGGACCTTCTCATTGACACACATACACTCTGTTTTACTCCTGCTCACCTTTATTCCTCTCTTTTCGAGAGTAGACCTCACTTCTCTAAATTCTCTTGTACATGATCCCTGCTCTCACTTCAGATCACAATGTCATCTGCAAACATCATATTCCAAGGAGCTTCCTGTTTCACCTCATATGTTAGTCTATCCATCACCATGACAAACAAAAAGGGGCTTAGAGCTGATTCCTGGTGCATCCCACCTCTACACTAAACTACCCTGTTAGTCCTACTGCACACGTCACTGCTGTCGTACATGTTCTGAACTACTCTGACATATTTCTCTGCCACTCCAGACTTCCTCATGTAGTACCACAGTTCCTCTCTGGGCACCCTGTCAGGCTTTCTCTGTCTGGATCTACAAAGACACAATGCAGCGCCTTCTGACCTTCCCTGTACTTCTCCATTGCTAGCCTCAAAGCAAACATTGTGTCTGTGGTTCCTCAGCATAAAGCCATACTGCTGCTCACAGATACTTACTTCTGTCCTTAGTCTAGCCTCAACTACTTTTTCCCATAACTTCATCATATGACTCATTAGCTTTATGCCCCCACAGTTTCCGCAACTCTGTATGTCTCCCTTCTTCTTGAAAATGGGCACCAGAACACTCCTCCTCCATTCCTCTTGCATCTTCTTTCCCTCCAGGATTGTATTAAACAACCCTGTTAAAAACTCTACTGCTACCTCTCCTAGAAACTTCTATACATCCACAGGTATGTCTTCCATGCCAACTGCCTTCCCATTCTTCATCTTCTTCTTTGCCTTTCTAACTTCACTAACCCTAATCTTTGTCTCTTCCTGGTCCACAACAGGTGCCTCTCCTACCCCTTTTCCTCATTCATTAATTCCTCAAAATAATTATTCCATCTTCCTATCACACTATTTGCCTCTGTCAACAAATTGCCATCTCTATCCTTAATCTCTTTAACATGCTGAACCAACTGTTCCTGGTAAAATTCCCAACATTTCATCCACATCCGTCCTGAACATTTTGAATTATCTTGCTAACAGACGGACGGACAGACAAACAAATTTCATAACCTGCTCAGCGGAGGTAATTACTTCAAAGAATTGTTTCGTAAGGAATGAAGAGTCTTTTAGGTCATTGCCTCGGTTTTATTAATTGAGATTACTCATCTGCGTCATCTGCTCTGTTTTCAACAGCAGGCTGCAATTTCAAGCAAAATAATTGACTCAACCACTCAGCAAGCACAAGCTTCCGCAAAGGCAGCACTGTTTCCCCATGTTGTCATCGCAGCTCGAAGCAGTAGTTCCATAATAGTTTATCACACTAGTTTCATTGTATATAACGCAACTCTTTGACCATGAAAATCATTATTAACCTGACAGTAAATCAAAAGCAGTATCTTCATTTGAATGAATTTCACATTTCTATAGATTCGCGCTCAAATTTGTGGAATTATTCTGAATAAAGACAAGTAACAATTGGAGAGGAGAGGAGGAGGAGGAGGAAGAGGAAGAGGAAGAAAGGATAAGATGTAGTCCAGACTCCTGATCCCAGCAGCTGCTGCTGTTTTGTCAGTCTATATGACATCAGTAGGTTTCTGAAAAAGACTGGTAATCACTTCTCTATTTGACCTACTTAAAGAATGTTAGTGTGAAATGATATGCAATACTTCCCTGCCTCCCAACACCGATTCTCACATTTCCTACCCGTGCACACTGTTTTGCTATCTTTAATAAAACAAATTAACGCAGTTCTCAGGCACTTATATGAAATATCTGTGCCAGTCTTTGGTCAAAGTAGCAAACAGATGCTGCACCGTCACCCTATATATTATTTTGCTGTTTTGGGGTTGATAAGGAGCCAAAATCACCATAATAGTGTAGAAACATGGGAAAAGTGAGTTTTTCATAATATGTCCCCTTTAACCATTGCTTAGGAGGCTGCACTTGTAAGACAGGCCCTTCCTCTATAACGTTACGAAGATTTTGAATGTTTTCATTTTTCATCAGTTTTTGTGTCAACGCGTTTATTGTACTAATATTTTTCTGTGCAGCCCTTGTCCAATGAGCATTTCAAACAAAATCTGCTTGTCGCTGCTGATCGCAAGGAGTGGAATGCAACATTGAGAACATAATCATTCATTCCAATAACATTTCACAAACCATCTAATCAAAGATGTAACAAAGTAATATTGAAACCACTGGTGTCAGAAAAGGCTCCCGTGAAAAAACTGAAATGTTACTCAAGAATTTATTGGTGTGTTTGAATGTATAGTGTCCATATTAAACGGGATTTGCGTGTGTGTGTGTGTGTGTGCGAGGCAGAGGCTAAGTGGTGTGGTTCTGGCCTCTCAGGCTGCAGCCTTCCATTACAAGTCCTGTGTTTTTCCTCACTGCCGGTGAACCACACGGGGAACACGCAGGAGAGTCGAGCTGCTTTGCTGGCTGTAAACGTCTGACTGACGGTCTGAATTGTGACGCACAGGATCCATCCTGATGCATTTGAATTGACTGCTGATGCTGAAGCAACTCTGTCATGCAAATGTCAAGTTGCATATCCAGAATGTGACGTCATGCGACATATCTAGGAAACAAGGTTGATAAAAGCAACCTGGCCACATTGTGAACCAAACATGATGATCTGATAAAAAAAAAAAAGCAGCTATATGAGCCAGTCCCGAACAGCAGCACGTCATTATGAAAGCACAGCCTGCACAAACAGTCGTATTTCAGCGCGTTTAACTTGTTGTTACGGCCTAACATGAATGTTGTAAATGAACCCTGGCTTTATACAAACACTCGCGTGTGTACATTGTGCTGCAACTGATGTACACAGCGTTGTGCAGCATATTACATCTGTTTATAACCAAGTTGTAAAGCAGTGTCGGAAATACTGAATGAACATAACAGCTCCTTGGTTGAGGAAGGGGGGGGGAATAGCATTTGGATATGACGCTCATTGATGTCGTCCATTAAAAGCACATAGGGCGACGTGGCAGTTGTAGTAATACAGATACAGTGAAAAAGACAATGTACCACATATGCACTGGGCGTAACTAAAAATAAATAAACTTGATTTGTTTCTTCCATGGTCTTGGTGAAATGATGATCCTGACTGGCTGCACGGTTTTCCAGTTCATTTCTGATAACTGACATGAGATGATGAGATGTTACCGGGGATTGAAGCTTATAACCATCCACCATCCGGTTGTTGAAGAACGCTGCAGAAATGAACTGTTCAAACCACGGCCGTCTCTTCAGAGGGGATATATTTTTAGCCGTGATTATTCTTTGTCTCGCACTCTCGACATTCATGACGAAGCCAGATGGGGTTGATGGATTTGCGATATCCGAACACCGTGCACGCATTTGTGGAGGATGTAGAGATGGATGGAGGGAGGAAGGAGGTGAAGAGGGAGCACAATGGGTCAGGGATAAGGAGAGGACGGAGGCTCCCTCTGGGGGGGGGTTCTTCCACCACTGTCTTCCATCCTCTCATTGAGGTCTCACCCTTCGTCCTTCGGCCCCACCTGTTTCATTCAGAGTGTAACTTTTCCTAACTTTTTCCCTCTCTCTTTCACACACACACACACACACACACACAGAGGAGGTTTTGTCTGGGGGAGTAGCGGCGTGAGCAAGAGCAGCAGCTGCAGGGATTAGAGTCAAGAGAGGGAAAGGGAAGGGGCTGTGTGTGTGTGTGTGTGTGTGCGTGTGTGCGGGTCAAGGTGAAAATGTGGAGGTGAGGTGAGTGAAGAGAAGACTTATAGGCGAGAACCACAAACGTGTTAAGTGACAGAAAGGAAGGGCATGAACATTTCTGCATGTTGTGCGTACAAATTTAAGATGTAGATCAGCATTCTCAGCAGCACACACTCCACACACACCGCTATAGGAGGCATCTGTGTGTGGGTCTGCATCAGCGGCGGGGTTGCGGTTAGGCACTGGGTTGCAGTGCGTACGTATCTCCAACGTCGTTGGAAACACCTGCGACGCCACGGAGCCAGAAGTCAACAGTGTTAAGATGCAATCAGCTCTCGTCTGCAGCAGCTCATTTCTTTCTCTCTCTCCGTAGGAGTTTATGTTTTCTTTGGTTTGTCAGCGCGACGTCTGAAAATCAAGTCGATTGAACTGAGCGAGTGATCTGGACCCAGAACAGTGTGGATTCTGCCAAAAAAGCACATGAATAGACATCTGGAACTTGTATTTCTCTCTGTGTTTATACATATTTATGCGATGAGCGGAGACAACAGCATGATTGCAAAACATGCATGCATTAATAATCAATTTACAGCGGAAGCTCGGTTCTCGAACGACTCGGCAGGCGAACAACTCGGGTTTTCAACCAAAAAAAGGAGTTTAAATTTTACTAACCCAATCCATGCAAATGGTGCGACCCAAGCTCTAAAGACAGCTCTAAATAACATTCTGTTATTAGAAGCTAGATACTTGCTTCTTGCCCTTCTGTTATTTCAACTACCACTGGACTTTCGCCTTGTCCCGTGAGGGGTCGTCACAGCAAATCAATGTTCTCTACTTCACCCTGTCCTTTGCATCTTCACCAGCCACTCTCATGTCCTCCCTTCTGTTATTTCAAACACACATGAAATAAACAATTATGTATTACTGGTATTGACGTGTGCCCCACACAGTGGGAAAGCTTCCATCACACCCCTACCATTAATAAGAAAAATAAAACAACAACAATTAACGGCTTCTCACCTCCACAGTTTGTTATGCTGTGTTAAGGAGGACATATTATGAATTAAACTCACTTTTCCCATGTTTCTACGCAACTATTTTGGTGGTTTTGGGTCATTACAACCCAAAAACAGCAAAATAATCCATCCAGTCAGTCCTGCGTATAGTTCTGTAATCAAGTATTGAAACGCATGTGGCAGAAATCTCCCCCGATGTGATGTCACATGGGGAGAACGTGCACAAGATGTGCTTGCACACTCCCCGTGTCTGCTCTCCGCACCTCCACACACACGCTCGGCCAGTGGCTCGTTCATGACTTGCCCCATCATTTGCACACACTAGAGAGGAGAGCTGATATTTCATTGGCTGCACTGAACAACACGGATGTTTACACCGGCTACCAGCTTCAGAGGACAGAAGAACAGAGTGGATAAAGTTTATGTTTGGTGGTAATGTTCCGGCTAAACACTTTGAGCCTGACTGCTTTAAGAACCTCGGCCAAGATAACGATGGACTAGTTAAGAAACTTTATCTCAAACAAGGAGCACTACCGACTGTATCCGGGACAGAAGTGGAGACGAGGCAGCAAATGTGAGTATTTGAATTAAAAATACATGCCTTGCAAGAGTTCAGGACTCAGGAGGATAATATGTGATCCTGAAATATTCCTCCGTTTTATTGTCAGTCCCCCGACTGCAGAGTTCTACCTGGGAGCTGCATTTTCAGCAAATGCTCTGTCCCAAAGCTAAACTTGAGGCTCTTAATTTTAGAGCATCTGTTGAGTATAAATGTGGCGTAGCTCAATAAAAGTGTTTTGTATGAGGTAAATAAAGTTTTCTTCCTGGTCTTCTGGTGAGACGTGCGAAGTCTGCGAATGCACATAAAATACAACACAAACAAGAACAGACGAGCAGACCTATTTGCAAGTGTAAAGAGCACCCCCGCCCCCCTCACACTCTGAGGATGAGTCAATTCTAGATGGGTGGTGCAGTGCTCAAGGGCACCTCGGCAGTGCTCTGGAGGTAGACTGGCCCCTCTCCAGCCACAAGTCAGCTCTCCATATTTTATGGTCTGGCCTGGGACTCAAGCCGATGACCCTCCGGTTCCCAACCCGAGTCCAAACCATCTGAGCCACTACCGTCCACTGGTATCTTATGGATGCTATACTTTCCTCTTTCCTCCACTATAGAGTTCATGTTATCCCAGGAGTTGTTGGTCTGTCTGTTAGCAGTATAACACAAAAAGACCCATTCCAGGAATGTTCATGAAACAGTTTGGTCGCTTGTGTTGTGAGTTTCTCACACCATTTGAATTTTTCAGTTTGCTCATGTCAAATGATTCGTGCCACCAGGCATGAAATCACATCGACTCGTGTCTAATTGTAAACTTTGTATTTTGCATGAATGCAGCATCACACGGAACATACAGGCAGCACGATGGCAATGGCAGACTGGCAGCCTGCAGAAAACCAAGACCCTGAAACTGAAGGGAATTCAGCAATTACTATTTAGACTAGAAAAGCACTCAGAGCGCAGACCTCCACCAAGCAGCTCATTCCCCTCCTAATTAGATTTACACCGTCCACATGGTGATCTGGATCATCATCAAAATGTTCCAAATTGTTCTTTGTATCTTTATACACCAACCATGAAAAGTAAAACTGAATCTGAGTTTATGTGTATTTTTAATAGATTTTTGAATCTGTAAATTGAGTTGTCAATATTAAAATGTAATATTTTTTCCTGACCTCATTCTGGATCCGATCTGGATTAAATTTGGTGGTGGGATAGAGACCCCCACCCTACATGACTGTGTCAAATTCCATAAACATCGGTCAATAATCAACCCAAGAAATTGAGGAAAACATTTTGAAGCTCCATTGACTGCAATGTAAATGAAAATTTCAAAGTATCCTGAATCCAGGATCTTTTCTGGATCATCACCAAAATATAATCATCTGTTCCTGGTAACATTCCCAACAGATAGACAGGCAAAGTTATCTTTGGTAATGACATCCTGATTGCTCAAATCCAATGAATATGTACAACATTATTAAGTGGCAATACAACCCCTACATTCACATCCTGACAGAATAATAAACACTATAAATATAATAAACACAGACGTATAGTGACCAGGCTGCCTCACAACTTCAGTGATTTTTTTTTTTAATGCTTTGGCTGTCATTGTTAATTTACGTCATTATTTCATAATACACTTTCTAACTGGTTCCAGAGTTTTGCTCCTATTTATCAAAATGTTGTTCTACAGAAAAGGTTCATCATTTGGGGAAGCTGAGTCACAGACAATAAATCATCTGAGCACTATTTACTAAGGCGGCTTATGTTTAAACAATGACCTTATAGCAGCATACAGCCTGCTAACAGGTTTCCATTCTGCACTGTCCTGGTTGCTGCTTCCAATCAACCTCCGCTCAGCCAGTCACACAGAATGCACACTCTGTTTTGAATATGAGTTTCTGTTCCGCCTCCTCTTCGAGTACCTACTAGTGTCATGCATTGGTGTATGTGTTGTTGTGTGTGTGTGTGTGTGTGCACATGCTTCTCATTAGCCCCGGTGACAGCAGCCTGCTCCGTACCAACCCTACCCTAGTCATCAGCTGAGTGAAGAAAGCTGTGGTCCGTGCTGACGTGGACATGAAGCTGCTCCGAGGCCACACAGAAATACAGTTGCATCACACGTGAAACTATATGTCAGTCATTTGCAGATGTTCGGTTGTTGCCCTGGAGTTCTGCTACCCACCTTAAACGTGATATTTCTGTATATTGCTGTGGCTTGTAGGAGGCAGGAGGAGGTGGGACATCGAATTACTATTTCTTAACGTGGGAGAGTTGAGTTGTTTCATGTTTCCAACTGCAGTGATGATTTTTCCATTTAGATTCATGGTGAATAGCAAAGACTGCTGTTACTGCCATTGTTTTTATGTAATAGATATGGCGACTAACAGGCTGCCTGGATGCTTGGTTCCACAACGTGCTTTTAGAGCAGCCATTCCTCAGCCCTGGTTCCTGCTAAATGCAATTAGAAGGTTTCTCTTCTTTCTTTTTTTTTGCAGACTGGTAGCTAGTGGCAGAGAGGGGCTGAGCTACACCGTGCTCAGGTGCAATGCTGATAGCTCTTCGTTTTATTTTACATTACTCTAATGAAGACCACTACAGGAAGAAAACTGCCCATATATCATATTGAAGCAGGCCAAGGTGGTCAGTATTATTTCTGTTGTCAGTTAATTGTATTAGTGCAAGTGTTATTAATTTATTTTCTTGCAATAATGTTGTCTTTCTAATTTGTCTATTTTAGTTCTAGGATGTAACAACAAATATAACATCTGTTAAAAGAACTGGAGTTATGAAAGCGATCTGTGGGCGGCACAGTAGAACACTACTGCATCGGACTCCGAGCTGAAGGGGCTAGCAGAGCGCCATGCGGTCTCGGGAGCCAGCTGTTTAATTGGTCATATGAAGCAAGAGGCGGGCGGTAAAGGCTGCGCAAGCAAGCACGCAAGAGTGACTGAAAGTAGCGCAAGTATCCGCTGACTGCCATTCAGTTTCGGTCAAACAGACATTTATTTGAACTCTTATTTAAGGCTGTATTTGGTAACTTTTTCTGAAAAAGTATGTAGTAAGACTCAGACTTGTTCATTTGAGTAAGTGTTTAATTTTACGCTGCACTAAGATTTCATTTTCATTGTTAAGCCGTTAACGGATCGCGGGCCAAGCTGGAGCCAATCCCAACAGTCAATGGGCAAGAGGCAGGGGACACCCTGGACAAGCCGCCAGTTCATCGCAGGGCAACACAGAGACAGACAACCAGCCACACACACACTCACACCTACAGACAATTTAGTGTCACCAACCCGCCTGAGCTGCATGTTTTGGGTGGTGGGTGGAAGCCGGAGAACCCGGTGAGAACCCACGCAGACACGGGGAGAACATGCAAACTCCACACAGAATGGCCACAAGTCGGAGACGAACCTGCGACCATCTCGCTGTGAGGCAACAGTGCTGACCACTGCGCCACCGAGCCGCCCGATCTGCGCTAAGATTCCGCTGCATTTTTTCATTGCCATTTTATTCCACCAGTGTGTTATTTTGATACTGTAGAGATGTGCAGTGTGTAAATTGCCAAATTCCAGCAGGGGCTCACTTGTTGAGATTGGGATTATCCTGATGGTATTCTTATTGTTGTTGTTGTTGTACATTTACTGAAGATGTCCATCAGCTCCACAGAAGACATGCTACGACTGCTTTGACACTGAGCTCTACGCCTTAGGACTAGAACACTGACTTTTATGGGTCACAGCACTGTTTTTGATATATTTAAGAGGAAAGACTTTGTTAAATGGATCATGCACACCTTCAGTTTCTTGTAGGCATCTTCGAAAAGGACAGGAAGTGAGAATAATCACTGCTAGTCTCCAACATTAAAAGACCAAAAGGACCATATAAGTCATGTGCAACAGTCGGATGCACATGACATGACGTTAAGATAAAACCTGAAGAATTGGGGTTAATATTAAGAGATAGGGATGTAATTGCTGATTTATATTTGGTAAAAACATTCATAAATAATTAGGTGCAGGATTTAGGGCAACACATTTAAGCTCTCTCTCTCTCTCTCCTGACCAACATTCTTCTTGAGTGTGTTGACAGCTTAATAGTATGGCGAGCTTTCATACTCATTCACTGGTTGGAAAAACCCACATCACTGGCCTTAAAGTGACGAATGAATTACGAGGGGTCAAAGGTTTCTGCAGGGAGGAACCTCCATCATACCAAAAGGGGCTCTGGATGAAGGCCAATATCAGCAAAGTGAAATATTATAAAGACTTCTGCAGGTTAGCTGCAGTAAAACTCCGGGTTAATGAAACAACCCACTCGCCCACCATCTGCCACCCAGCATTCACACGTGTCCCTGAACGCATCAGCAGCTGTAGTAGTAGTAGTAGTAGTCGTTGTAGATTGCCAAAGCAGACAGCATGTTAAACACAGGTCAAACCAAAAAAGTAAGTGCGGAGGAGGTTTTTTTTTCTTTTCCCAGAATTCCTCCAAACCCACACACACACACACACACACACACACACACAAACATCCTACAGCGACGGTCATCAGCTGAAAGACAGGCACGAAGGAAAGAGCAGGGGCGGTTTTGAACAGGAAGACAGAGACAAATTCTCCCGAAGGAGCAGATTTACATAAAGCAGTGGTGGGAGAGGAGAGAAGGGGGGGGGGGGGGGGGTAAAGTAAAATAACTATGTCATGTTTCAGTTTAGAAATCAGTGCCATTAACGGCTATAATTCAGTTTGTTTTCTATTAAGTCCGGAACACGACCCAAGTTGTTGTTTTCCATGCTCCGCAAAACAGATGAGGATATTTTCAAAATAAATAAATAAATGAGTGAGGGTCTCTCCCATCCTGTCCCGCTCTGTGAGAGCGGGGCCCTTGGGAGCCACTCACCAACCCTTAATTGTATCCCCCCCCCCCAAAAAAAAAAGAATTTCCTATTTTTACCCTCCACCGCAATGATTCCCAGAGGGAAAGCACCCGCTTCGGGCCATTTGGTTTTCCCGCAGATATGTCGTCTCTCAAGAAAACCCAAAATAAACATGCGGAAAACCACAAGGATAAATTTGGCTGCTTGTGCGGAAAAGCACGGAGTCTACGTGATTGCGCTCTTGCACACTGCTTTAAAAAAAAGGAGTAGACAGCTGAGAGACGATGAATCGGAGATGAGGGGAGCAAACGGGAGAAAGTTGGGAACAGATGGGATTGGATGAAAAAGAAAGCAGGGACTGAGGGGAGACAAAAGTTCTGACAGAACTAAACTAAGAGTTAAGGAATCCAAAAATCATCTATCCTGAAAAACACATTAAAAAGTATACTAAAAATATCAAATATCTTAATGAGGAAAAGACAGACAAACTAAAGCTAAAACATAAAAAAATAAAAAATGCAATGAAGAGCCAAACACAGAATGTTTACTTCCTGTCGCTGGGACATTTCCATCATTTGTTTGTGGAAAACTAATTTAAAGTGCTCGTGTTCAACTAAAAATAGGCCTTTCTCAAATCCAGTTCATGTGACCTCCGATCTGTTGTGTATAGCAGCCCTGGCAGGAAATCAAGCTTGTGATTTACTGCACTGACACCCGAGCCAGGCCAGAAGGAAGCGCCGGCTTGAATCTGTGCGTTGAGATGCAGCAAATATCTAACCTCTCCAGAATGTGTGAGCGTCTCAGGATGGAAACGCTTTCCCCGGGAAAGGGGGAAAATAACGGGTTATGTGCCTGGTAAGTAAAAAAACATGTTTACTGTATGAATCCCACCATTTGACAGCTCCACCCAAAAGTTGAACTTCTCTTCCCCGACAAGAGAGCATGAAGCGGCTTTAATGCCAGATGACTCAAAGTGTGGCCTTGATGAGTGCAGCGTTGAAATGGATCTGTTTGACTATCAGGGACTCTTAACTGGAGGGAAAACAGCTGATCAGATGCGGATCGATTGATGTCTTGTGAAGACATAGACCCGATGAACATCGTTTCTCAGTACATGACTCACAAACACCGCTTTTCCTGTCTCCCAACAGACTGGGACAGGAAAAGTCTGTCCCCCTCCCTGTATGGAATCAAATAGAATGATCTCATCCCAAACCTGACAGCAGTTTATGTTTCTGAATATAAGTGCGTTGTTTAATGTGTTTAATGTCAACCGTGCAGGCGTTGCCGTGATGTTGTGACTGGACAGCTAAAGAGATTCACCGTAAAACCCAACAAAGCCAAAGGGAGCGGCAGGATAAGCTAATCGTGTCATTGTTATTCATGCATCTGTCGTGTTGCTCAGCATCTCAGGGACGATCCCCTCAGAGTGACTGGATGAGATACAATTTGCAATGCTAACAAACAATCTGCATCCTGAAGGAGAGATCTTCTCCTTCTTCTCCTTATCCTTCATCAATGACATAAACGAGAGCCTCGTCACTGTTAGAACACGTCTGGTATGTTGTCCCGGTCTGGTTTTTAAGCTTTGAGTGTTCTGGTGTTGACTTACACTTTAATATTCAGCATTATGTGACTATTTTTTATCCTGGATGTGGTGTTCTGCAACTAAACGAAACAAACCGGGAGATAATGCATTTACTGCAAAATTTTTGAGGATTGTGTAATTGCTTTTTTTTTTTTTTTACAGTGAATATCAGATTAAATAAAAACAAATATGTGCAGATTTGCAAAATAGTTGGAAAAAAATATTCCACTTTCTTCTTGGAATCTGTGTTTCAATGAATTCGTGGGAGTCATTTAAATATCGACTCTTGCAAATTCATTTCTTAAATCGAGTTACCTTATGGGACATTTCAAATGTTCTTCGTGGGCCTTATTTTAATCACGGTGACATGCTGCCTCATCCTCTCTGACTGAATGCATGATTTATTTATGTCCTCTTCCTGGATGTGATGTGTTTTGTGCATAAAGCACTTCTAGAAAAAAGAAAGACACACACACACACACACACATAATGCTCGTGCAAAATTAGTTTGTCACCTCTGCACACTCTGCAGCGGCTACCAGCCGGTGCACATGAGAGAACATTTAGTCCGGGTAATGTCATCTGGATAAGCAGCTTTTTAATTAAACCTACTTATATGGGGTGGGGATGAGACAATAAGAGGGACAGTGAATGTTACAACTTCTCCATCAACCTCTGAGCGAGCCTTCATCATCCTCAAACTGATGCCTCCACCTGCCGCCTTCTTCTGCTACCCTGTTTTCATAGCAAAAGGTCAAACAAGTTAACAACTTAACTTGTTTGACCTTTTCCTTAATCGACACATTTTTATTCAGACCAAGTGGTGAGTCTTTCTGGTTTCATTGTTATTTAAGGATGAGGAGCAGAGGAGTATCTGGGGTTTGGTCATGGTCCCTTGTGGTAATATTTAATAACAAACATTACATTTACCACAGAAATCCTTCGCCACATTCCCACGCTCTGGCCATAACACACACACAGTCACATTAGCACGCAACCACACACACACACATACATGCATACCCTGCATGCATGAGAGCTGTCCATCTGTCTCACTTACACCGATGCTATATACACAAACACAGAGAGGCTCTGATTCAGTTTCCTGTGCAAAAAAAAAAGAAAAAGAAATGGACACACGCAGAGAGACACTGGCATGTTTTTACATGTGCTGCTGGACCAATCAGAAAGCACGGCGTGTGTGAGAAACGGCATGATGCAAATGGTCAGTCAGCAGATGACTCGAAAATAATGTCATTGTGTATGTTCCAATAAACAACTTTATTTGTGTGTGCGTGTGACTTTTTATGAACATAAACTCATCTATGATTATCACCCATTAACGTGCTATTTGCCGTGTGTGTGTGTGCGTGTGTGTGTGTGTGCTGTTCATCATGTCGCCTGTGGCTTACTGACCTCGTCTCGAGGTTTAGTGATCTCTGCCAGATAATCCTTTCCATCCCTACTTCCCCTCCGTGTTTCGAATGTGCGTCAGCAGTGTTACCACAGCCTCTCTCTCTGTTTGCACCAGACAACTCCTCTGTCTCTCCGCTCTCCCCTGTGATCTTGTCTCCTGCTCTCTCTCTCTCTCAATTGCCCCCCCCCCCATCCTTTGGTCTTTTAAATCCTCTTCTTATTGTGGTTTGAAACAACTAATTCCTCTCTTCAGATCCAACAACAACAAAAAAAAGTTGTTTTATTTTTACAACAGGAAGCTGAAGCTTACTGTATATCCAAAGAAATCCTGAAATACTCAAGATACCCAACCACAGAAGGATTTCAAGAAGGTATACAGTCAGGAAGAAGTTGTCTTCCTGGTTGGTTGGTTGGTTGTTGGTTAGTTAGTTATACCTGATAATTACAATGATTTCATATCACATATCGAAAAAAGTTTCCTTTTCAGAATAAAGATAAATAGATTTTATTTACATTGCATTACAAACACATAAATGAAACAGATATTCATACTCTCATACTCCTGTCCAGTATGTAGGAGATGCACGCATAAAGTTTTGTGAAAGACAAAACTTTATGGACACAGACCCTGGAACGCTCATGTGAGTCAAACCCATCAGCCTAAATGCAACTTTTAACCAGGAAACAAATGTAAATATACAAACAAAGTTTCTACAAAGCAAAAGGCATCGCTTCAATATTTGTTTGTTATATGATGAAAGAATTGTGAAAAACTTCACAGTCAGGAAGCAGACGGGATGGACCCCCCCCCCTCCAGAAAGTTCAGACATTCTAAAAAATGTGCAGGCTTATTTATGCTAATGTAGGCTTCTTTGTGTTTTATCCTGCTGTGATCCAGAAATAGTTCTTCTCCAACTTCATGGAGGAACTTCTGGAGGGAGGGAGAAGCTTCTGAACACTTTGACTTCTTCGTCTTTTTCGTGTCGAGCAGGAAAATGCTTAAACAACATGACTGATGACGAAAGAGAAAGAGACGGTTGACTTATTGGTGGATTAGTGGGTCCATCAAAACCATTAATCTTTCACCAATACTGCCATGTACTGCATAAAATATTTCATTGTGATCATTGGCTGCGTTTACACATTTAATCTGATTGAAAGCCTGATCGGAATAAAAATGCTTCACGTACACACCCAAATCGGAATAGTCTAACCCGATCAAGCTCATTCCGATCAAGATTTATTCCGATCGAGAGAGGCGGTTTATACCGATTGATAATCCGATCGGTGTGCATGAAAACACTTATTCTGAAGTTTCGGTACAAGCCGTCCTTACTGCGCATGTCTGTGAACGTCAGCTAAACACGCTTCTGCTATTCCTGGAAGCGAGGTGAAGCAGAGCGAGTGAAAGACAGAACTGGTCAATATCTGAGACAAACACGTTGCTGGAGATATTAAAGGAGGAAAGTAACAGAGAAAATGGGGGAAACTCATCAAATAACGGCAATGTTTCAAGCAGAAAAGGGCGGAGCCATGTTTTGTTTACAATGGAAGTCACTACGGCTTCTTCTACTATTTCTGGTATATTTGGTATAAACTACGCATGTCAAAATAATTTATTACGATCAAAAGTGTGATGCACGAACACACAAGTCCTAATCGAATCAATATGTTTAGGGTCCATGAACACAGTGCATCGGATCATCATTTTAATCTGAACTCTGATTGGATTAAAGAAATTTCCATGTAAAAAAAAAATTAATCTCATGTCTTCATATACTTGTTTTTTTTTTGTTTGTTTTTTTAAGAGCAACTAATCATTCAGCATTTAGTACACTATCTAATAGCATAGTAAGAGGATGGTGGAGACTGAGCAAAAATGGGCACCCAAATATTGCAGTACAACACGGGCTTCAAATGTTGAGCTGAGGATCCCTTGCTGGAGCCGGATGGTTTATCCAGGCTTAAGCTCACAATAAAGCCGACTTTACAAGGCGATGAAAATGTCAATCGTGATGCCAATTGTTCCACAACCTCCAAACAATTTACAGGGAACAAAGTGTTCAACAGGTGAATAAAAGCGAGATGAAGTTATAAAACAAGATAACAACTAACATCTGGCACAGCTGGCTGCATCCAAGGTTATAATTTCACACGAGAGATGTATGGAAAAAGATCCTGTGCAAACATGAGCGGTAAAGACGTTATGGATCTGCCTCTGTTTGAAACCAGCGAGAGGAGAGGAAGAGTGGGAGTCCCCGACTGATTTATTACATGAAGATGCCAGGTGATGTAAATATGAGCCTGATCAGGAGGCGTCAACATGGATGCAACCCCGGCGACACGACCCTTCTTCATTTTGTCCGTCCCCACAGCGTTGGCATTCTTGTCTTAATTAAAACACTCCTCCTCCGCTGGGAAAGGCTGCAGAGCACGAATGAGAACATGACACATGGTACGAACTAGTGGAGGCGCCTCCCTTCTCGTGTTGGACGGCTCTGCGACCCTCGTCCCAGGGCCAGAAATACAAAACACAAATACATGATTTACTCCTGCATTGGCCGAAGCTACACTGGACACATGTTTTTCTGTGGGGGGTACAGGCTGGACTTGGACTGGGCTTGGGCTTATTGGTGGAGTTAACGAGACGTCTGCTTGACTCTGAAGGATGCATTACTCACTTTGACTTCTTGGCTTGGGGGGGCTCGGGGGTGCGGCGGGTGGTGCTGTTGCTTCACAGCAAGAAGGTTCTGGGTTTGATTCCGTTCTGTGCAGCATTTCTAATGTTCTCCCCGTGTCTGCGGTGGCCCTCTCTGGGTTCTCCGGCTTCCTCCCACCTCCTCGCAACACGCAGCTTAGGTGGTCACACCAAACTGTCCGTAGGTGTGAGCGGTTGTTTGTTTCTTTCATATGGCGCTACGATAACATGGCCTCTCACACGGGGTGCACCCTGCATGCCCCCCCCATAGTCAGCTGGGATAGGCTCCAACCGACCAGTGATCTGCTAGGCGGCTGAGGAGGCTGGAGACGAGACGACCGAGGTCGTCTACAAGAAGATGGATGGATGGATGATGGATGGATGGTCTTTTGGTTTACGAACTGGTCTCTGCTGCAGCTGCTAGCATGTTGCATCAAAACAGCAATAATGATGTGCAAGATCAAAAAATGTAACAAAATAAAGCATTTTTTCCGGCAATAATTCAGAGTATTTACAGCAAACAAACAAATAGTTCGACATTGTTGTTGATTGGAAGTTAAAGAGTTAAATGGGTGAATTTAAATTCATCTGCCACTGATTTTTGTGAAAGACGTTCACAAACTTCTCATTAAAACAATTTTTAATGGGTTGAGTGCAGCACAGAACCATCGCCCTGACATCTGGGGAGGTTCTACCAGGAGTGCTTCGAGTCAGAGCTCTAAGATATCAGTCCGACCACCAGCGGCCTCGACCCCGTCCAATAACAGCGAGAGTTAAATCAAGCAGCGCTGGCGAGTCAGAATTCAACTTGACAGAGGAATCAAGTGTGGATTTGGTACAGCTTTGGTGTTCTCTGACATCGATCTCAGAGCTGCCCCCCCCCCCCCCCCAACACAGCTGCACTCAGTAATTTATGCAGGAACTAAAAACGCTTCAGACGTGGGTTTTTTGATTTTTGTTACTCGGCCATAAGTTTTCTATTCGTAGAAGCCGTGCAATAAGACTCGATCGACACTGCATTGTGGGCTGTGTTTTTCCGGTTGGAGAATTTAATTGGAAAGAAGCAGCAAAGGCAAAATAGTGGGAGTGTTGATGGAGCCTGAGGATGCAGCCATTCTGCCATGAGGAGAGAAGTCAAGAGCGCCAATATGATAGTGGTCAGGATGTTTTCTCAACACTGTCACAATGACTTTAAATCATGTGATGAGACAAATACCGGCTTTCTAAGAACTTAAATGAAGCATTCGGTCCTCTACTGATTGCCTGTTTCTGCTTTCCCTTCCTGGAAGTCCACAGATCAGCATGTGAGGCGTCGCCTGCAGGGTCGCATGGAGGAAATTGCATTAATTTTGTTTAGATGACTCTCATCACATCAAGGCCAAGTGCTCTGTCATGCTACTGCTGAAAAGCCCTGGATGATGTAAGCGTCCAATGTAACCCGCACACATTAGTTTCATCCTGCTGGACAGGCTGGGCGGTTGGGGTTTGTCATCACACACACAAATCGGGAAAAGTGTCAGATTCGTCTTACACCACCAGGAGGAAGGAGATTGGATCAATCTCTGTAAGCAAAGAATGGCAATTTGTTGTTGGGGGTTCAAAAACAAAACCGTGACTTACATAGTTGTCTGTGCAAACATTGAGTAACGATCAGTTGGTGCGTTGTGGATGAGATTTACAGCATAATCCAGAGCATCACCAACACAAGCTAACGAGTTAGAAGGTTCCTGAAAGACAACTACTACTGTACTTTCAGCAACCCAACGTTCTCCACGTTCCCCTGTCCCCCATCGTCCTCCCCATCACCAGCCACTCTCATGTCCTCCCTCACTACGTCCATGTATCTTCTCCTGGGTCGTCCTCTAGCCCTGTTCCCTGGCAGTTCCATCCTCAGCATCCTTCTACCGATATAGTCCCTGTCTCTCCTCTGGACATGTCCAAACCATCAAAGTCTGGTCTCTCTGACCTTGTCTCCAAAACGTCTAACCTTCACTGTCCCTCTTATTGTCTCATTTCTAATCCTGTCCAACCTGGTCACTCCCAAGGAGAACCTCAGCATCTTCATCTCCTCCACTTCTTGCTCCGCCTCCTGTCTTTTCCTCAGATCCATTGTCTCTAAGCCGTCCATCATGGCTGTCCTCACCACTGTCTCTAAGCCGTCCATCATGGCTGTCCTCACCACTGTCTCTAAGCCGTCCATCATGGCTGTCCTCACCACTGTCTCTAAGCCGTCCATCATGGCTGTCCTCACCACTGTCTCTAAGCCGTCCATCATGGCTGGCCTCACCACTGTCTCTAAGCCATCCATCATGGCTGGTCTCACCACTGTCTCTAAGCCGTCCATCATGGCTGTCCTCACCACTGTCTTGTAGAAGCACACACATATTCACTTCCTTTCCACATTCTCCCTCACTCTGCACTGGTGACCCTCGGTACTTGAAGTCCCCCCCCCCCACCCCAGCCCCAAGTACTTTTTCATCTACACACAAAGGATTTTTAGATGTCTGGAGTATTTATGAACTATTTTATTAAGAAGAACACATCCTGTCAACTGTGTAATGAACATTTCTCTTATTCATCGATTCTGTTGTCGATAAAATGAATCTGTGTTGACAAATCGCAGCAATCCATCGGATTATACTTTTATCCACAGCCGTTGCAGGCTCAAAATAATTCAAACTCTTGTAGACTTTGTAGCAACCTGCTGTCCAACATGAAGCATATCCAGAACCCGGCAGGATTCTTGAGGAATCTTAGTTCTCCGGTACTGTAATATTCCTGGGTTTATATGATGCAAAATATTTCTTAAAATCCTACCAGAGATATTTCTATGGGATCCAACACTGAGTTTTTAACCGAGCTTTAGTGGACTTTGAGGTCTGCTTGCAATCATTGTCCTTTTAGAATGTCCAGGGACTTCTTGGGATAAATCTGAGGCTATATATGCTTCAGGATTCCAGTGTCTGAGGGAGCAGAGAATCCCTGATCCTCTCCCATGCTTCGCTGTAGGTACAGTGTTCTTTGCAGAATCAGCTTCATTCTTCTTCCTCTGGACAAACTCTTTCCTGAACACAATCCTAAAACTTACCTAGATGTAATTGAGCTGCAGGTGGTGACAGGCCTTGTGTTTTTGTCCGCCGTGGTGAATGTCTTACAGAATACAACTTTTACCAACTAGCATTCCTTTTTAGAACCACTGGATTCTACAAACATCCTTCTGAGTCAGCTGGAGAGGAAGTGAAGTGTCCGTTTAGGCTCTTACCACCCTCTAGTGGGCAACGCTTGCATGCGCACCACGTTCACGAGACGATGCAGCAAACTGGAAGGAGAATCACTGTAATCGTTCATACTATTACAAACAAAAGGAAAACCTGTTTCACGTTTGAAAACAAGCTAGACACTATAATTATATATCGGTGTGATTTGTGATTTTCTTCCTGTCTTGTAAAGCAAGCCCCCTTTCGAACCTAAGACCGAATGTTACAGAAACAGGAATCTCACTTCTTCCTCACAGATGAGGAATAACGATTTGAAAATGTTTAAAACACCAATTCATTCATTCATCTTCTTAATCACTTTGTCTGTTACCGGGTGGCGGGTCGTGCTGGAGCTTATCCCAGCAGTCAACAAGCCGGGGCACACCCTGGACGAGCCGCCAGGTCATTGCAGGACCTCACACACACACATACATGTGGACAATTTAGTGTAACCAATTTGCATAATTTGCATGTTTTTGGTGGTGGGAGGAAGCCGGAGAACCCGGAGAGAACCCACGCGGACACAGGGAGAATATGCAAACTCCTCACAGAAAGGCCACAAGTTGGATTTGAACCTGTGAGGCGACAGCGCTAACCGCTGCGGCACCGTGTAGATTATTACGAATGATACAAATGATTTTAATTGGAATTGTTGCACCATAAATAAGCACCATATATAAGTTGTTCTTGGTATCTTTATATACCAACCATGAAAAGTACAAGTGAATCGGAGTTGATTTGGCCCCAAGAATGCGGAGCAGACAAGAATCAAGAACAGTTTTTATTTTAATAAACAACAAAAATAATTTCTAAACAAAACGAAAGATAATCATAGACGGCCAGGTACCTAAAAAGTGTGCAACACAAAAACACTGACTTAACAAGATAACGGCAGAAGAGGACAGGCTGGTTGTCCTTGGAAACAAACGAAACAGAGAGGATGTTCTGGCAGAGAACTGTCCAGAGAGGCAGGAGCTGATCAGGTGCGTCTCGTTCAGTTCATCGACGCCTCCGCAGCAGTGCAGGGCAGAAATCAACCTGCGGCAAGGGTCACCATAGCAACCCTCACTAATGGAGTTCTCAATGTTAATATTTAATATTTTTCTCTGACCTCATTCTGGATCAGATCCAGAAGACATTTTAAATAATAGCGAATATCGGACCCCTTTACAACTGTGATTTTTGGTGAGTGAATTGAATGTATATTTGTTATAAATAAATGATGTTTATGGAATTTGGCCTGCCAGTTATGTAGGGTGGGGGCCTCTATCTCTCCACCGAATTTCATCCGGATCGGATCCAGAATGGAGTCAGTAAAGAATATTAAATTTTAACATTGAAAATGTACGGATTCAAAAATCAGTAAAAAATACACATCAACTCTGATTCACTTTTACTTTTCATAGCTGGTGTATAAAGAAACCAAGAAAAATGTATAACATTTTGATGGTAATCCAGATCACCATGTGGACGGTGTAAATCCAGTTCGGAGGGGAATGAGCTGCTTAGCGGAGGTCTGCGCTCTCATAAACATATGTGTTGTTTGTTCATGGCCATGAATCTCTCCATGTTGACTATTAATGAAAAATGAATAAAAGCCTTTTTTTGTGCTAGACAAGACAAGACAAAAAAAAAAGACAACACAAACAAGAACACCAGGGAGGTTTTGCATCATTATGTATAGCTGTTTTATTTGTGATTTCCCCCAAACATTAGCAGTATTTTACTACATACAAAGAATGTAATCAATGTACAATGGATCAACTTCAAAGACAAGAGCGAAAAGTAAAGCGCAGCACAAAAAGGTACTGTATGTATAACACCATTTCCTTTAGATGCTGTACCAGGCCATTGATAGCACCATCAACAGCGATGTCATTGCAACTGTATCATTTGAATAGACTACAAAAAGTTGAAAAGTCTTAAAGTTTTTCCGAGAAGCACTGAGGTCTGGTGACTTTCACTGCATGCTGGTGTGCGTATGAGAAGATAAAGGTACTTATCAACTACAATTAGTTTGTCCTCTTGTGTTTTTTTTTTTTGTTCTCCTAACAATGACAATATTTCCTGCTAAGAGGTCGCAGACTTCTGGATGTTCTACAGCAGTGGCCCCCAACCTTTTTTCTGCTACGGGCCAGTTTGACACAAATCACGGAGGAGCCTCCTCTTCTGGCTCCTCAGTTGGCATTTTCCCCTTTGGAAAAAAGCTCTCAAAAGACTTTTGTTTTTAACTCATTTTCCCTAGTTTATGGCTTTTTTTGAGTAGCATATCAATGGGTAGAATGGGTAGTGCGCTTAGCAGGAGCTAACGTAGCATTGCCAGTTTCTCCCACGGTTGAATGCACAGGGTTGTGTCAGGAATGACATACCGAATCGGTTGAGGCCAAACTGCCAGCAGCGATGTTAACCCACTGGACAGGTGCATCAACAGTGAGAGAAGAAGGAATGGAAGAGTTTAGGACTGGGAGTAGGGACTTTGAATGTTGGGATGATGACGGAAAAAGCTAGAGAGCTGGAGGACATGATGATGAGGAAAAAGGTTGATGTGTTGTCTGTCCAGGAGAAACCAAGGCTAGAAACCTAGGAGCAGGATTCAAGTTGTTATAAAATGGAGGAGATGGAAAGAAGAATGGAGGAGGGGTTATCTTGAAGGAAGAGTTTGTGCAGAGTATTCTAGAGGTGAATTGGGTGTAGGATAGACTTATGAGTTTGAACCTGGAGATTGAGGGAGTCATGTTGAATATTGTTAGTGGGTGCGCTCCACAGGTAGGAGGTGAGTTAGAGGAGAAGGAGAAGTTCTTACGCTCCACAGGTAGGAGGTGAGTTAGAGGAGAAGGAGAAGTTCTTACGCTCCACAGGTAGGAGGTGAGTTAGAGGAGAAGGAGAAGTTCTTACACTCCACAGGTAGGAGGTGAGTTAGAGGAGAAGGAGAAGTTCTTACGCTCCACAGGTAGGAGGTGAGTTAGAGGAGAAGGAGAAGTTCTTACGCTCCACAGGTAGGAGGTGAGTTAGAGGAGAAGGAGAAGTTCTTACGCTCCACAGGTAGGAGGTGAGTTAGAGGAGAAGGAGAAGTTCTTACGCTCCACAGGTAGGAGGTGAATTAGAGGAGAAGGAGACGTTCTGGAGTGACTTAGATGAAGTGGTTCAGAGCATCCCTAACAGTGTAAGAGTTGTGATTGGAGCCCCTCATCTCTGAGCCCCTTTTTGTTTGTCATGGTGATGGATAGACTAACAGACGAGGTGAGACAGGAAAATTATGTTTCCAGATGACATTGTGACCTGCAGTGAGAGCAAGGCACAGGTAGAAGAGAATCTAGAGAAGTGGAGGTCTGCTCTAGAAAAGAGAGGAATGAAGGGGAGCAGGATTAAAACAGAGTACATGTGTGTAAATGAGAAGGTCCCAGTGAAGTTACAAGGATTAGACGTAAAGAATGTAGAGGACTTCAAATACCTCGGGTAAACAGGGCAGAGTGATGGAGAGAATGTGGAAAGGAAGTGAAGAAGCGTGTGCTTGTACAAGACAGTGGTGAGGACAGCCATGATGGACGGCTTAGAGACAGTGGCTCTGAGAAAAAGACAGGAGGCGGAGCTAGAAGGGGAGGAGATGAAGATACTGAGGTTCTCCTTGGGAGTGACCAGGTTGGACAGGATTATAAATGAGACAATAAGAGGGACAGTGAAGGTTAGACATTTTGGAGACGAGGTCAGAGAGACCAGACTTTGATGGTTTGGACATGTCCAGAGGAGAGACAGGGACTATATCGGTAGAAGAACGCTGAGGATGGAACTGCCCGAGAACAGGGCTAGAGGACGACCCAGGAGAAGAGACATCGACGTAGTGAGGGAGGACATGAGAGTGGCTGGTGTTGGGGAGGGCAATGCAAAGGACAGGGTGAAGTGGAGAAAGTTGATTTGCTGTGGTGACCACTCACGGGACAAGCTGAAAGTACAGCAGTATCACATGACCAAGAAGATTCACATGCAATTTTTTAGAGAAAATCCGGTCGTATTTCAAAATAAAGTACATTTAAAATTTTAATTATCGATACAACTGAAATTTTATGAATTAGTCATTCTTTCTGTGCGGCCCCGTAACAAATGCCTCACGGCCCGGTGGTTGGGGACCCCTGTTCAAAAGTAAGCACCAATCAGGCAAACATAAAATCAATAAGCTCCATTGAACTGTTGCATGAACACACCAAATAAATTTTACTTGACAGTGCACCAAGCGCTTCTCTTTAACCAGGTAAGCTGAATGAAAAAAAACTAAACACATAAATCCGGAGAACCAGGAGGAAAAAAGCCAATTTAACAGGAAGCAACAAATGTGTGGATATGAAGAGATGAATAAACTGCCACTGAAACGAAATAAAATGGTCTTAACATCAGCAATACGAGACAGATCGTCCTGCATTTTGGTTTCAAACCCCTGATATTGTCCCAAAATAAGGCGGTGGGTTCGAGGCACACCAAGGTACAACTGAGCTGAGTAATATGTGCATTTATGTTTCGTTTTTATAAGACATAAAACGTTTTTTATGCACTGAATGAATGAATATCTGACTTATTTATAACCGCCTGGCTAGCCCAGGTCTGACGACAGAAATTACAGTTGTTGTTTTTTTTATTAAAAAATAAAAATAAATGTTATGACCATATTTAGATGTCATGTGTTTCACAGAGCATTTCGAGACAAAAACGAGTGTGTCAATGGCAAAACCTGCTGGTGACGGAGAAGAAGTGCGTGAGCGTTGTGTATTTCATTTTCATCAGTCAGTCAGTTGGCTTGCGAGCGCTGTAGTTTGAGTGCGTGCGGATAGGATCAAGCGTATATTGACAGAGGTAGCAGAAAACCAATTAGAGCAACAGATGACACATCGTCTTCAGTGACAACCAATCAGCTGTTACGACAGCAGAAAAGTCATCTTTCTCTGTGCCAGCTTCCTTCAGGTTCAAACCCGGGTTATAATGATTCAGTATGAGATCAGCTGAACAGCTCCAATAGTCATAATTCAGACTTTCAAAATAAAAAAGTATCATACTTTTCACATGAAAAGATCATGAAGCAGAAAACAAACTGATACCTTTAAAAAAAAAAAAGAAACATCTGCCGTGCCGGGAGCATCCGGTGAATCTCTGCATGCTATGAGCGGAATCTGTTGGTCCATATAACAGCATATTGACTGAAGGCCTGGTTTTCTGAAAGCTGAGCAAAAGCAGGAAAGGAGGAGGTGGTGGAGGCAAGAAGAAGAAGGTAGCGTGCACAGGATGGCTTCCTGCTGAGACAAAACGGCACACGGGCTGTAACTAGAATATCTAAACCTGGATCCCAATGCAGCTGCAGACGAACAAGCTTGAAACCAGCAGAGAAAAGGGCACCAATGTGTGTCTAGGTCCAGGCCACTTTTGACATTTAGACATTAGACAGAGCCATTTTCTTTGTTTACCGCTGCTCTGCCAGAGTCAGCGTGAAGAAGTTAATCTGGATGCTAAAATAATCCCAAAACATCCGAGCTACGGAGCAAAAACGAGAATGGACACCTTTTTCTGATTGTGAAAGTCTTACTTCAATGCAAAGTGCTAAACGTGCATTTCCATATGTTAGTGTTGAAATAATGCTAAAGAGGTGTCTGATTTATTTACTTAAAAAAAAATGTAGGCTTACTTGAGATTTGAGGTAAAAAAAAATCCAGCATTTAAAGAGAATCGGGATTAAAAATAAACTAACTGTACATGTACGCAATAAAAAACCTTAATTAGTGTTAGAATTAGATTGTATACTTTAGAATAACACAATAAAATACACATATATATATTTATATATATGTGCAAAAGGGAGAGGTAGTATGTTTGGTTAAACGCGGCACCAAACCTTTTTGTTGAGACAACATACAGAAAATACAGACTGAGGCAGAGACGAGGGACGAGTGAGTAAAGCACAAAGAGAGAGAGAGAGCGTTTACATTTAACATTTAGAAATATTGGGATCCACTGACTGGTCTACTGGACAACCTTCTTTGTACAACTGGTGAAAACACTGCAGAGGCTGCTGAGGAGAGTTGGGTTTTGTGACTTCATGATCGGCTCCCTTAAAAGGCTCTTGTGAAAAGTCATCCTGTAAGTCATTGAGGTATCTGTAAAATGTTTCCAGCTGTGTGCGGTTACTGTAAATAAGGCTACTGAGGTGGAGCTGCTGACCTGGGTTTAAGGGTTGAGATGCCCAGGGGAGGGGGGGAGGGGGGGCACCGCTGTCTGGCTTCATGGCGTCTCCCATCGGCCGCAAAGCTCATGTTAATGCTGATAAATTCTAACCCAGGGTCCGTCTTGCAGCAGAAATAAAACCAGCAATGATGAGGTGAGGAAAATTAACGTAGAAGCGCAGCCCCCCCCCATATGTTGTTCTGTTGTTGCCGTTACAGGCGCTGGCACTAAACGATCTGGATTATGAGCTGTAAAGTAGGGGGGGGGGGGGGGGGGGTAATGTCACATCTTGGGTTTAGGATGCAAAGGCTTCTCAGTGATTGCACACTCGTGCCTGTACACCCGTCACTTGTTTTAAAAATACTTTTACATCCTAGTATCTTCTGTGCCAATTCTTCCAAAGGCCAAAGCAGCACAAAGAAGCAAATTCTGCACGCTCAACTCTAAAGTCCCACATCTGATTCTGCAGCGGCTGTTCCACCGAATCTCCCACCGGCCCTTGGGGGGCACCAGGTTTCAATAAGCAAAGCCTGACTGGCTGCTGAATTAAAGCTATGAAAAGTAATCCTGCTGGAATTGGCTGTTTGCAGAAGAGGTGCTCAGAGGCTCGGGCGATGAATGAAGAGGCGTGCCCATGCGGTCGCTGTGAACGTCTTGCCATTGGCTAAATCCCGCAGTCGGTCATTTGAGGCAGTGTTAGTTCATGATTTCTTGACTGTGTTTGACTATTTTTGTGGACTTCCATTTCTTTCAGAACAGAAGGACTTCCCTCCATGGTGTTCCTTCTCCTCGTCGCCAGATGTGGCAAAAGGCTGCAGTGCCAGTGTCCCAACTCTTTGAGGGCATGAGAGTGAATCCACGTCCTTAGTAAAAAAAAAAAAAAAAAGGGGGAGGGGGGGGGCTATTCTGCATTCACTCCCCTGAAATCAAGGGCGCAAGAAAAGGGGCATCTTAGCCATTTGGCATCAGGAGTCTGTGATGGCTCCTGTCCCACCGCAGCAAGCCAAGCACGAGCTGGGCAGCAAAAAACCGACACGCATTAAAATCGACAATCTTCAAAAGAACGAGACAATCAAACAAAAGAATCACCAAAAATGAAAATATCATGGTTACACTGTAAAACTTTGAAAGCTTATCAACAGACTTAAAGAGAGAAAGAGAAGAGACATACATCTGTAAGCTTGGAATGGACAGAGAAGACGCATCCTGGTCACGCCAGGTTTTTGGGCACCTGCAGACTCGTGGATGCTCGCACGCATGCTCGGGGCGACCCATGCTGGAAGTTGGAATGCTCAACACAACCAGTACTGGGAATGTTCTGTCATAATAAGCTTTTCTGATTTTAAAGAGTCATATGTCATCCTGGCATGAGTAAGAGCATCATCATCATCATCATCATCGTCTTCAACATCAAAAAGGTGAATGGACCAGTGCTGGCCTGTTTGAAGTCAAAGTTCAACCCTCAGCAAGTCTATTTGTTTTTCCTCTTTGCAGGATTAATTAAAACGTTACGAAGGGATTTTTTATTTTATATATTTAATTGGTAGTATGACCCAGAGGAAAAAAAAATTCCACTAAATTTAAGTGGTTATCTGTTTTTAAGAGATTCTTTTTCATTGCAAAATCTCGGGGCATGTTTTTAAGATCAAATAGGGTCAAACCTCCACACGAGGTGCAATGATGTCATGTGGAAATGGAGCTCTGTGCTCTCCGCCTGGTTAGTTTCACAATTGGTAATATTTGAATTTGTTAATCCTTACAAAAACATCAGCTTCCAAACAGCCACACTGGAACATAAAACACAGTAACGTGACCAGGATTGCCCCCCCGCCCTCTCTGTCCATTGTAGTTGGGCAGAGTCCATCTCCTAATTGCATATAATGATATATCTCCAGAGCATTTTTCATGAGCAACTGAGTTCTCTTATTATTCTTTTTTAATACCTAACTTTGTACAGTGGTATTTACAACCTTTGTCCACAAGGGGGCGAGCCAGGCTTTTAAAGGTATGAGAGAGAAGTGTTGAAATGATGATGTAGTGATGTTGCAAAGAAACATTGTATAGACCTCGCTTGTGTGGCTGATGTTGAAAAGGTATAACTGTGATAAAAAAATAAAACAAGTTTTGATACGGCTTTGATTGTTATAAAAAGTCCTCTCTCGTGTTTCGTCGCTGTGCCAGGCTGTTCTCATCCCCCTACACTTAACTCCTGTCCTGCCATCTGTATTCACTTTGCTCTGAACCAGACTGAACTTAAGGCTGATATTTATCACTCAACATTTGGACATTTAAGGTTAAACTCTACCCAATGACCTCGAGAGGATTGTACAATCATGCAAGGCCATTCCTTCCGGTTTGGAAAATGTCCCACTTTTAGCTTACTTATGCTGTCGTTTTTGTATAATTAGAAATCACAGTGATGTCTCAAGCATCAAAAACAAATCTCTTGCCTTCTGATTGAATAGTTTTCGCCACGCACACACACACCATCAACACCGGATACACAACGTCACCGGACGAACGGTTCCCTGAGGCAACAGCCGGAAGTTGTTCTCTGTCCTAGCAGCAATCGAACCAGCTATAAACGAGTCATTTCTGGATAATCACTATCCACGAAACATGACGTTGTGTTTGTCGGGATGCAAACTTCACAGGTCCAAAGAAATGGCAAAAAAAAACTATATATAGCAGAGAAAGTGCTTCCCTGCATCGAACCCTCGGTTAACACGCCCCCTTGTGGTCCATCAATATTCTCAAACTGTACACGCGCCACAAACACAGGAGGACTCTCTGCACACTTCTCAGCGCTTCCTGACACAAGAATCAGAGGAAGCGCCGTCAAATCCTCGACAGTTATAACACTCTGAACCTAAATTCCATTCCATTGAAGCGACCGCTTTTCACTCTTCTTAAATATATATATATATTTATACGTAAGCTTAAACGTATCATTTATATAGCATTATACATACATTCTTGTTTTGTGAAATTCCCTTTAGACTTGCGAACAAGGAATCCCAACCGCAGCATCTCCTCCAATCGGTCCAACCTCTTTTACTCCAAATCTCCCAACCATTCCCATAAAGAAACATTCCTACATAAAGAAACTTTCCTACATAAAGAAATATTCCTACTGAACCCTTTCTCTGCGGGATACACGGGGCTAAAGCAGGACAGCCCGCCTGCTGGGACCCATCTTAACCAAGTATTTTTCAAACACTATTTCCATCAGGTCGGATCAACGCGCCCATGGTTGGCCATGTTGACATGTAATATATCTGTATACCTTTGCTGCTCAACTAGCTAAATAAAGACTGGTTTATAGCTACCTAAAACTAGCACAAGCTATTTATCGGTACCTTGCAAGTGCTAGCACGGTGAGTAAGATGATCTGTGTCTCTGTCCTTGTCCATCATCGCAATGATGAACATGAACAAAGTCATTAGACTGACAGTCACATCAATAAACCAGCTTCGACTGTAAAGATGAGAATAAAAAGCCCATGGCAACGGTGGTGATGGCAAATGAGGATTTTCTTTTTTTTTTTGGGGGGGGGGGGATTTGTGGATGCAGGGAGGATCCAGGACGCCTTTCTATTCCAGACATTAAGTCTGCCTGATGCGAGGACATTAAATGTCGTGCTGTGTGCCGCAGAAATCCACGGCACAAAGCGCATCTGAGATCTGGAGGCTGCGCAGATGCTGAAGAGATGAAGGTTATCTGATCAGTCTTTCTCCTGCATCTGGGCTGGGGTATTCTTGAGGAAAAGGGTGAGGGGTTGGTTGATCGTCCTATGTGTATTGAGTGTGTGTGTGTGTGCGTGTGTGTGTGTGTGTGCGTGCGTGCATGGCAGCCTGTCCCGTTTTCTCCGCTATGACACCTCGCTGCCGAACACCTCCAGCACCAGCGGGGTGAGCTGCATGCTGTGCTCGGGCTGGAAGGAGAGTGAGCGGTACTGTTTGGAGTGTTCCTCGTTCAGGCTGCGCAGGTCGGCCAGCTTCTGGATCATCCTGGCGTAGAGGAGGCGCCCGCCGGGGTGGCTGACCCGGATGTAGGCCTGCAGCGTCTCTGACATATGATCCTGCAGTTTCTCAATGCGGCTGTGGTCCTGGACCCCAGGACGATCTGCCGTCGGACAGGAGAGGGTGCGGGGGGTTAGGGTCAAAGGTCAAAGGAGATGGGCGAGGATGGAGTGATGGAGGAAGTAGAGAGGCAGGCGAAGGAATGGAACGAGACGGAGAATAGCAGTTAAAAAGGAAAGTTCGTCCACATTTTCATCATACGAAAGGTGACAGAGAAAATGTACACATCTATACGTTGAGCCAAGGATGAATGGAACTGGTAAAACAGACAAAACACATCCAGATACATTTGGATTTGAAAAAGTAATTCCTCCATAGTTACGATACAAAGAGTGTTAACAGATACTCATTTCAGAATCAGAATTCTTATATTTGGGATATGTTACCAGCAACAGACGTTTACATCATGGCGACGATCCAGAAGAGATCCTGGATTCTGGGTCACTTTAAATTTCTCATTAACATTGCAGTCAATGGAGCTTCAAGATTTGTTCCTCAATATGTCGGTTGATTATTGACCAATGTTTATGTAGGGTGGGGTCCTCTATCATACCACTGAATTTAATCTGGATCGGATCCAGAATGGAGTCAGTGGAAAATATTTGATTTTAATATCGAAAACTCTTAATACACATAAAATCTGATTCACTTTTACTTTTCATGGTTGGTGTGTAAAGATACCAAAAATCTATCTAGATCTAGAGCTTTTGGTGATGATCCAGATCACTGTGTGGACGGTGTAAATCTCATTTGGAGGGGAATGAGCAGCTCGGCGGAGGTCTTGCTTATTTACTGCACGGCGAATACATCCATTAATCGAACGACTGAATTGTTTTTCTCTTTTACTTTTTCTTGTTTTAACCTTCTCTTCACTCTATTAAATTAATATCTCATCACATTCTTTTTTTTATGTTGATTGTTTTTGCAAAACAATTATCGCTTCATCAACTGGACTCTTCTGGGACGTATGGATTTTTGGGTGGCTGGAAAGTTTAAATTGACTGATTTGAATTAAAAGGTAAGTTGGACTCTAACCAGAATGGAGACTTCCATCATCCGTTCTCGCCTTGCTGCTCAGTGGTTGTGGTCATTCAGCGTTTTCAACCCAAAGCTCGCAAACATGAATTTCCGGTCTTGCTAATATATACTGCAATCAAGCCATTTTGTTTTCCAGGAAAAAAAAGCGTTTTATTTTGTGTGTAATTGGTAGCCTTAAAAAAAAAACACACTGAGGCTCGCGGTGAATTAAGGTCAGCAAGAAACACAATAATCAGTGAATCTGCTAACAATCTCACTCGGCTGGAAATCCCACCTACACGGCAAACAAACCGCAAACGAACACACAACTGCAGGCGGTACCTGGCGAGAGCAGGCAGATGGCCATGAGCAGCACGTGCTCCTCCTCGTGCAGGTTGAGTTTCTTCAGACCAACCTGAAACTTCACCAGCGGCTCCAGCAGCTCGAGAGTGTGACCCGCTGTGGAGGACGGCGACAACGTCAGCGATAGGGTAGCGTATTCTGTGCTTCGAATGCAAACGCGGCGCGTGTGGAGGCGGCCTTCAGATCGGAATAATTTCTCTTTGTGCACATTTACATATTGCTCGCTGCCCTGCACGTGTGGAAGAAATAACCGTGCGAGTGTGTGAAAATGCCTGAAGTGTAAAACCTCACAGTAACGTGCATGAAAGCAGAATGCTGGGTGATCCTTGACTCCGTTAAATGAGGTGGAAGGAAAAGATGATCTCTGCTGGCTCATTAGCTTCAACAACTCTGTGGCAGATGAGATGGACTTTCAACGGAAACAAGACCGCAAGGGCTTTTTTGAAATGCTCCTCTTAGACAGGATGTTTGACTGTCTTTGTACTGTAATACATGCTGCTGTGTGACTGTACTTGTACTCGAACATTCTACCTAATAAATATATTCATCATCATCATGGAACTAACCCTTTGTGACATCATTGATGCAGTATTTGAAGTCAGGACCCCCGCAGCTCCAGGACATGTCCTCCAGGCTGAACGACTGGTTTGAACGCAGCATGATGATCTCGATAGCGCTGGACTTTAGCAGGGCGATCTGGTCCTCTGCTGTCAGGTCTCTGGAGAGCACAGATACAGTTTGTCACTGACATGCTGCAGAAATCAGCAGCGGCAGACACACGTATGTTTAGATTACATCTGGGTCGGATTAAATCTGACAGAGTTTACATGGACAAAATGGCTTTAATCTGATCACAGTTCGGATTAAAATGATGGTCGGATGCACTGTGTTCATGGATCCTAAAAATATTGATCCCATTAGGACGTGCGTGTTCATGCATCACACTTCTGATCGGAAAAAAAATATTTTGACATGCGTAATTTATACCAAATATACCGGAAATAGTAGGAGAAGAAGAAGCCGCAGCGACTTCCGTTGTAAACAAAACATAGCTCCGCCCTTTTCTGCTTGAAACGTCAGTGTTATTTATTTCAGTCACGTTTTTCAACAAATTTAAGTTCCTTTAATGTCTCCGGTAACGTGTTTGTCTCAGATATTGACCAGTTCTGTCTTTCGCTCGCTCTGCTTCACCTCGCTTCCGTGAATAACAGAAGCGCGTTTAGCTGACGTGAAAGACATGCGCAGGAAGGACGGCTTGTACCGAAACTTCAGAATAAGTGTTTTCATGCGCCCTGATCGGATCATCAATCGGTATAAACCACCTCTCTCGATCGGAATAAAATCCTGATCGGATTGAGCTTGATCGGGTCAGACTATTCCGATGAGGGTGTGTACGTGAAGCATTTTATTCAGGCTTTTAATCCGATTAAATGTGTCCATGTGAACGAAGCCACGTGATCATTTCCTTAAATTTGTTTTAATTACTCCAAAACATCTCACATTCAGGAATGGTTCGAGGAACTGCAGAGTCACCGTTTCGAGGCAGGTCAACAAATATATATTTGCTCATTGCGAAATAAGCAAACCCGGCTTGGACAGAGCGGTCAGAGATTTACAGATCGACATGTTAGTGCTGTTTGCCTCTCCAACAGAGAGGACTGACATGTTTCGCCAAATACAATTGAATAAAAAATGATATCTGATGCGAAGCCCACTCACAGAATGAGTCCAACACGTGACCATGGAAACAGAAAAGGCATTTCAGGATTTTGTTGTCAAGGACAGACGCCGCTCTTCTATCTGCCTCTTCACTTTGGTGAGGGACAAACAATTAAGCAGGGGACAATCAACAAGTCGCACACGTGCTCACTATTTAACTACTTGCACTCGTAATTGTGTGTGTGTGTTTATGTGTTTGATAGTGAAAACCGATTCGCACCGCGTGCACCTTGAATGCATTATGTGGTTGCTGTAGCAACAGTCTATCCCTGGGATGTGTGTGTGTCTATTAAAGCACACACTCAGTCGCTGTACGCAGGCTGAGGTGTGTCCTCCTCCTCTCAGGGCCCACGAGTTGAAAACTGAAAACTGTAACCGGCACTCATTTACAATTCACTGAAACGCTTTCACTGACACTTTGAGATTTTTATCCAAATTCATTTGGATCAAAATAATTCGTCAATTGAGAAGACAAAAAAAATCTTAAAACGACATACATTTGCATGAAATTTACCCATATTGCAGCTACGTCTTCTGCAGTCTCTAATTAAGTGGCGCCTGGATGTGCATACGTTCATGAACTGGCCTTTCAACTCAGTGTGTGTGTTTTTGATGCTGTTGTTCTGCGTGCATGTGGGACAAAGCAAATAAATTCTCACAGTGTGTGGGTGGATCAGCCCGCGCGGGTTGCTAGCTTTTGTGTCTGCGCGGTTGGAACGCAGCAACATTTTACCAGTCAACAAGTCATTATCGGAACTCCTTAGATAAAGCACAGCTGCGGAGGTAATAACGCTATTCATTAAGCATATCCAGAAAATGATTTATGGGGATTAAACTGCATAATCAAAGATTCCTGATGACCTGCAGGCGCAGTTTATTTTATCTGCAGGGACTTGAAGAAATTTCATCTTTAAAAATAAAACAAAATCACACAATTAAAACAATAAATGTCCTTGAGGCTGCGCTTGAACAAAATGCATCATATTGATGTTTACTGTCTTATCAATCAAATATGTGTCCAATAAAAATTGTCCAATAATAATCATTTTAACATTTTAGAAGCTGGATGCAGCGACAACCACGCTGCGCTGCCGTCTGCTCTGCTGAGCTGAAGCAGGTTCTTCTGGAATCTGCTGTGCACACCGTTTACCTGAAGCCCGGGATCATCTTGGCGAAGCCGATGACCTTCTGAATGCTGTAGGACACCAGGTCAGCCAGGTGGGGCAGCATGGACAACTTTGCATCATCCTCGTTGGAGTCCGGGCTGCTTGCACCGTCCTGGTACATCATCAGCAAACTGCTGAAGTTCATCTTGGTGTCCACTGACTCTGTGGGAGGTGGATATTAGGAGATGAGGCCGGAGAATACACAAAAGTAAAGAGGCATGAAAAGGTTCTCCAAGATCAACAGAGGGGAATTACAAGAGACATGTTTGCAGGAGGGGGGGGGGGGGGGGTGACAGTGAGTATTAAATATTGGCTGTTTGATACTTCAACGTAGGGCTGCACGATAAAACCAATATTGCAATATTCTTAGGCTTTATCGCATATTCTGAGTTCTCCTCTATGTCAATATATAAATGTTAAATTCAACACTTTGAAGCATAAAATAACACAAGTACAGACCCTTCTGTTGGATTTGCATGCAAAAAGGGGGAGAAAAGCAGCATATTTTGCAGATAACCGTTCTTTGTTCCACGTCTTCCTGGCGAAACCCAAACCACGGCCAGATGACAGAGCCGGTCCTGCGCTTGTATTGAACCAAGTTCTCCGTCTCCATCGTCAATGAACGGCGTAGAAACTCGTAAACTCGACTGGGCTCGTAACTTTTATTCGCTCTCTCTCCAACGGAAAAACCAGGGAAGATTTCCGGGGAGTGTGCTGGTTGGTTGCACCAGGAGAGAGTGAGGGAGCGACATGCCAAAGATAATTATGTACCGATGCGTTAAAGCATTTAACAATTTGTACTCAATACTCGCGATATGATCATTTCATACGTCGCACGTGGAACAACCCGCGATATATCGAGTATATTCAATATACCGCCCAGCTATACTGCAAAGTAGAAAGAATTAGTGTTTCTAAGTGGCGCTTTTGTTAGCGCAGTTAGTAAATGATTTGAAACATATATTAAGCAATATAAAATAAAAAGATAACTTCAAATACAGAGTTGAGCGAATATAAATTCTCTATGAATTAACATTGTTTTGGTGAGATTCTATTTTTCTTTATTTAACATTTATTTTACCCGGAGAGAAATGCAAACAATATGAAAGCACAGGACATTTAATGTAAAAAGAAATATGACTGAATCGAAACGGCTAATTAGCTGTAGCAGCATGAAAGATTGAGTTAACCCTGTCGGCATGACAGCAAAGCAGGGCGTGTTGAGAAGGACTCCGCGTGTCTCACCGGGCGAGTGATTAAATGAGTCGGATGAGGCATCCGACAGAGAGTGAAGCGAGGCAGCCCGGCTGGCGCTGCGTGTTACCGGACCTTCACGCACCGGAGGCTGGGGAAACACACAGAGGAAGAACAATCTTTACAGCCCAGTCTACCTGGGGCTTCGGCACTGTGGCCAGCAGCAAGTACGAATCATTAGCACTAACAGCCTCAGATTAGCACCACCTCAGCAGTTAATTTAATTTAACCAAAGAGGCTTGAGAATATATTTTTGTATTGCACTAATCCTCCTTTGTTTGGATCTTTTTACCCCACTCGAGGTATAGTTTTTATAGAAGTACACCTGGTCACAATATGTTTTGTTTCCATTTAGCGTTTCAGTGGAAATGAAATGCAGCATCGATGCAACACTTTGAACTGAACTCACCCTGAAGCGGGAGAAGTCGGAATAGGAAGCATCGTAGGTCTTGTGGTGGGCTTCCACCAGGGAGGAGATGATCCGGGCCTGCTCCTCGTTCAGTCGTGGCCTCATTGCCTCCCGAGCTGCCTCCTCCTCCTTCCTCTTCAATATCATGTCTTTCTTCCTCTGAACTTCTTCATCCGTCAAAATGACTGCAACAAATGATGCAAAAGTGAATCTATTAAAATATCATGGGATAAACCGCGGACGAAATGAGCCGCCCACACGTACTTTTACTAATACTGAGGTGGTGAAAGAAACACAGTTGAATACAGATGCAGCAAATCAGCAACAGTACTGTTTACAAACGACACATTCATGCCTACAATCTACTGCGTTATTATTATTACCTCCGCCGAGGCGAGGTTATGTAACCGCCGGCGTTTCTCTGTCTGACTGACTGTGAGCAAGATAACTCAAGATTTACTGGACGGATCTGGATGAGATTTTCAGGAACAGACGATTACAGCAATCAATCAATCAATCAATCAATCATTTCAGTGACAATCCAGTAGAGATGCTTGATTCTGGATCAGTTTGACATTTCCATTAACATTGCAGTGACAATCCAGTAGAAATGCTTGATTCTGGATCAGTTTGACATTTCCATTAACATTGCAGTGAATGGCGCTTTGAAAGTTGTTCCTCAAAATCTCGGTTGAATTATTGATCAATGTTTATGGAATTTGACACATACATACGTAGGGTGGGGGGCCTCTATCTCACCACCGAATTTCATCCGGATCGGATTCAGAATGACGTTAGGAAAAAAATATTACATTTTAACATTGAAAACTCCATTTACGGATTCACAAATCTGTTAAAAACACACGTCAAGTCAGATTCACTTTTACTGTTCATGGTTTGTGTATAAAGATATCACAAACACACTTTCTTTTCCTAATGAAATAAGAGACTTTAATCTTTCATTTGGTGTGTGCATAGTCATAGTAAAGAATATTCTGTGGGTCTTGGAAATGCGGGAAAATACTGGGGCACTCAGCATATAGCTGAGCTGAAAATGTCTGGCATTCAATGAGTTAATTTTACCATTGAAAACCCCATTTACGGATTCAAAAATCTGTTACAAACACACATAAACTCTGATTCACTTTTACTCTTCCTGGTTGTTGTATAAAGATACCAAGAACAATTTAGAACCTTTTGGTGATGATCCAGATCACCATGTGGACGGTGTAAATCTAATTAGGAGGGGAATGAGCTGCTTGGCGGAGGTCTGTGCTCTCTGAGTGCTTTTCTAGTTGGCTATAAAATATGTTGCCCTAACTTTGATAAGCACAAACCTGGACTAAATGAATGAACTCAAAATAATACACACATCAAATAATGTCCTGTACTTTCTACTAAGTGCTGGTTGTTTTCCTGGAAGCTGTAAACAACTATATTTAAAGAGGGTTTTCAGTGAGTGCGCCCTGGACTGCAACCACAGTAGTGTGTTACATAACTGCACAGCGTGGCGACGGAGACAACAACAACAACAGGCTTAAAAAGGCTACTGAATGAATCTGACTGCTTAGCTAACCAAAAAGGTTTATTTGGCGTGCATCTCCTCTGACCCACTGTCATTAATTAGGCTTTGGCTGACCTCCAATGCCCCCCGCCCCCGCCCCCAGTCCAAAGGCAGGAGGGAACGACCCATAACCACTCCTTGTGGTGAGGACATCCAAGTAGGCGGCCCAGGGCCCAATCGTGAATAGGCACCATTTGGTCAAAGTTTGGCACCGACCGTCAAAGCAGCTATTCTAAACCTGGGGCATAATTGAAGCAGTCAGCGTCTCGCCAAGTGTTTTGGGGCCTGGATGGCATCATTAAAGCAGCAGAAATGAACAGACCATCAAAGGAGCATGTCGACCACCCCGCAGCGCGGCGCTTGGCAGAGGCAAAGCACTTTACCAAGAAAAGAGCGTTTGCTGTTTGTAAAGCCACTGATTGGATGTGGTGCCGCGTATTGCAGCGAGGAGCAAAGAATTTAAGACAGGCAGAGGAGTAAAGAGTTAGGATTTGGTCAACATTGGTAACGCTCAAGAAAGAAAGCCCCCCCCCCCCCCCCCCCCCCATTGTGGAGGTTCGAGGTTCACAGCGGGCTTACTCGTTGTTAAACACAAGGGCTGACAACAACTCAAATCCGGTGCCATTTTCTCGACGCCAAGCTGGATTGGTTCCATGGCAAATGTGTTTCTCCGCTGGGCCAGGGCCTGCGATGGCAAAGGGGTGAAATCAGGTCGCCCAGGCAACAGGGTGCCCGCACACGCTGAGCGCGATGCGTAGCGGCTTATCACAAACATGGGAGATGTCACTTGTCAGCGCATTTAAACGGCCTTTAATAGCGGGTTTTAGTTCATCTCACGCGCTTCTCGGTTTCACTTCCTGCTTCAGTTACTGCTGAAACAAACGTGGAAAAGAATGGCCTCTTATCCATGTGACATGTTGCATACGGGTGCAAATGTAAGGTACAATATCAAATCTTCATCCGTCTTCTGGGTCATGGGTCTGCTGGAGCCCATCCCAGCCGACTACAGGTGAAAGGCCGGGGTGGGGGGGGGTTACACCCCGGACACGTCGCCAGGGCGTCGCGGGGGCCACACATAGACACTCACTTTTGGAGGAGGGAGGAAACCGGCAAAACCACACGCAGACCATAACAGCAGATAGTAATCAGACCTGGAACCATCTTGCTGGGAGGACACAGCACTACCCACTGCACCGCCCTATGTAAAAGCACGTACCGTGTCAGCATGCCATTATTTACAGGACTGTACTGTCAACTGAATGCTAAACAGAAGAGGATCATGGGAAAGTGTCAGAACTAAAAGCACTTTTTTTTTTACACCCCCCCCCCCCCCAGCAGAGGGGTCGTGGCGGGACAACCCTTGTCCAGGCGTGCATAACAAGAGATGGGCTGGCGTTTCCCTGACATTTACTAAGACCCATTTCCACTACCGGTACACACCACCGACTCCACTCAGCTCAAAACACAGGCTTTAAAAATGAAGGACCAGCTTAAAGATAGCATGTCCTGATTAATAATTGCTATATCTAAAGTTTCAGGCAAAGTTTTTCCTCTCTGGCAGTCAAGCCGGGTCACAGACTGTCCTCGTGTGCTTGTTGGGTCTCCCTCCCCTCAGGAGCAGTTGCTACTGGTACCTGGTTCAGGTTGGGTCATGTCAGGTTAGGTGGTGACAGGATTATATATATATTTTATATATATTTCCTTTTATTTAAACCGGGCTGCTGCACTCACAAGCGTTTGGGTGGCTACTGGCTACGGTTTAGCGGCCTATTTAGCCAATATCCGTACTTTGTTCCACGTATTCCTGGCAAAACCCGAACCGCTGCCAGATGATAGAGCCAGTTGTAGGGAATTTCCGTATTTAGATGGGATTCCACAAAGTAATTACATGCCGACACCACTAGGAACGCACCACATTTAGTTTGTTATTGTAATGACTGATTTCAATTGAACGCATCACAACAGTGATGTCACACAACACAGATAAACATGGGCTTAGATTGGCTGGGGCGGGACCCCCACCTGGAGGGGGCCGGACTCATGGGCATTGAAAGACGCGGACGCAGAGGGCGGCCCTTTGTTCGGACCTGAGACTCACACACGGAGCAGGATCGAACCTCAGCGCTGATATCTGAACCAACTTGTATTGATCTGCATGTTATATAAATATCTTAATCATGACCCAAATCCTCTTTATTGACCACGCACCCACACGGAGAAGAAGAACCGGGGAGGGTTAAGGAAAACCCTAACACAGTCCTGCGTCTTTTATGGAACGAAGTCGTCCGTCTCCATCTTCAATGAACGCTGTAGTAACTCCTAGGGGTGTAACAGTACACTAAAATGTGATTTTGGTTCGGTTCGGTTCATTTTCCGTACAAAAATGCCAGAAAAAAAACAACTCAAAATGCTTTCATAAAAATAAAAAAATATATGAGTTTTTAAAACTATTGTATTGTAACAATTTTAAAAATCTGAATAAAATTATATTTAAACTAGTAGTTAAAACTATAAACATTGAACACTTAGCAGCAACAGCCTGAATACGACAAATGTAACTATTCAAGCTTTTGGATTGAAATATTAATGTTTCCACATTTTCTGCAGAAAGCACAGGAGAGCAGGAACGTAGATAAATCGAGAGCTTTGCCTTTGGGCTCAGCACCACGACGGACTGATACAACGACTGCCGCACCAATCCGTCTGTCAATCTCACGCTCCGTCCTTCCCTCACTCGTGAACAAGACCCCGGGATACGTGAACTCCTCCATTTGAGGCAACGACTCCCCACCGACTCGGAGGAGGCACACCACCTTTTCCCAGTCGAGAGCCGTGGCCAACATGCAGCTAATTATGGCAAAGTGTTGAACCCAAACGCAACTAGAAAACGACAATCAGAGATTGCAGACCCTCACCTCCAAAAGACTATTGGATCTTGTGAGACAGTAAACAGGGCTTCCGGATCAGAGGGGCCAAACCTGCTCTAGCTTGCTGCTCCAGAACGTACTACAAGACTCCTTCTGGACTCTTTTTCCCATCATGCCATTCGTGCCCCTCCCTCTTAAAGTGGCAGTTTACAGCACGGGCACAATTCCAGATGTAAAAATAATTCTAGAATCTGGATCCAGATCCGGATCAACGCCATTCTTGGGGAGGACCGAGCCACGGACAGAACCTTGCTTGTGTAAAATTTTCAAGTCGATTGGGTTACTACTTTTTGACTTATGAGCTCGGACAGACAAACAGACAAACAGACAAACAGACAGACAAACGCACCCAATTGCAATACCCTCGCTTCCGCTTCGGCAAGGGTAACAACATGACGCAACGTATCGACAGCAATTGTATCATTTTGGAAAAACCTTGACTCACACTCTTTCATCATGCCAATATCAACGCAGCGCTTGAGACGGCAGGCCTGGCAGTGGCGCCGATTGTCCTTAGTGATGGTGCAGCTCCCGTTGAATGGACAGGTAAACGAGGCTTTGCGCTTCATACTGCGTCTAATGGATTAAATCACGTGTTACACATACGCATGTAAACGTTCATGCAGCCAGCACAGCAACATACGGTACCTGTTGCATCAATCTAACGTCATAGAAATCGGGCATGCATGATCCTCGTTGCGTTTTCCTTTGTAAAGACACACATGCTGATGAGGCGGGCGCGTGTGGAAACAAACATTAACACCGACCTGAAGAATCCCTTGCAGCCTTCACACGTCATGGCATTGAAGTGGAAACCTGTGGCCTTGTCGCCACACACGCCGCAGATCCGGGGGGCGTTGCGGTCGAACTCCTCCGGTCCGACCACTGACGTGGTCACCGTCATGGGCTCCATCACTGCAGGGTAAATGGAGAGAGACAGATTGGAGCGCGTTTCACGCTGCCGGCCTCGTCCTTGTTTTTCAGAGTGAACGCAGCAGGGAAAGGGCTTCCCGTTACGTGCGCGTCCTGCGGAGCGTGCGCCTGGCTTTTTCTGCTCTTGTACAAACAGGTGTCAGGCTCATTTGTGTATGTAGCAGGATCACAGAAAAGAACACTATGCAGCTCGCGTCTATTGGGTGAATCACCCAGGACACACACACACACACACACACACACACACACCTACTATTTTAATTGGTCAATCATTGAAATGAGGATTATTGGCAGAAAGAGAAGGAATAGAATGACGATGACATATTTTCTACAGCGTTCACCATCTGGCTCTCCCAATGAATGTTGCAGCAGCAGAGTAACACACACACTGGGTCAGTGTGCGTGTGCTCCACTTGTTCACTATTTTGTCACTGTGATTGTGAATATTCTTTCTAATAAGTGATGGGTCCAAAGATAGCGAGGGGTAAGGATGGCAGTGAGAAGAAAAGCACATTTTATATTCCAGTAATACTGCATTATTATATATTTTTGTGTGAGTGTGTGTGTGTGTATATTTAAATATAGCAATTGACCAAGTTTTTTTCACACTCTTTTTTAGACGGCCGGAACGGATTAATTTTTTTCAGTTATTTTATATGGGAAAGATTTATTTGACATACGAGCGATTTGAGTTACCATCTCGGTCCAGGAAGGAATTACACTCGTATGTCAAGGTAGTGCTCTATTAGGGTGTCTTAAATGATATGAAAAGAAACAACAATAAATAAAAGTGAATGTAAGGTAGAGGTTTTGTGAGAAAGCATCAGCAGAGGTGTAGCTGCAGAATATAGGCTGTGTGTGTGGGGGGGGGGTGCTACATAGAAGTAGGACATAGATCAAGTCAAATGAAGACAAAAACATGAGGCATTCATTTGGAGCAGCAATGGTGAGCAAGAGAGTAATAACGAAAGAAGAGAGGGAGTCCATTTAGAGCAAGCGGAGGATGAGACATTAGCGCTCCCTACATTTCTCTGAGACGAAGCTTCACTATCACTTCTGTACAAAAACATCAATAGACATCAATCACTGGTATTAAGGAGGCGCCAGAAGAGGAAGGCACAACACACCCACGATCCATGTCGACTATCTATGGCTGTGTATTCTGGTGAATGTGCTAAACAGTGTAGGAAGGGGCGGGGCCTCGTCCAGAAGCGTATCAGCAATTTCAGATCACAATATGCGTCATCATGAGGCGCGTGTTGACAGGTCGGATGTGCATATAAAAAACAACAACAACACACAAACACCAATCAGCCTGCATGTCCCAAAAACAGCTTTGGTAATAATGCAGCAGCGGGTGAATAATGAAAAAGATGGAGCGGGTGAGCCTGAGAGACGGCGTGTCCAACCTGCACACAAAAACAAGCTGCAGGCTCAGGCGTCATCAGGCTGAGGATTCATCCTGCTCTTCCTCTTGTTTCTCGTTTCTCGCTAAGTTCATTTACATTTCAGTTGGCTCTTCCCCTCTTTTCTCATGCACGCACCTTCATCATATGTGAGTTTACAAATACAGCATATTCTTCAAGTGTGTGCACGCACATCTTGTGCACGCACATCTTGTGCACGTTCGCCCTCTGTGACATCACAGGGGGCTACAGTAGGTGATTACAGAACTATGCCGGATTCACTTGATGGTTTATTTCGCTGTTTTGGGTTTGGTAGTGCCGTCAAAACCACCATAATAGTGTAGAAACATGGGAAAAGAGAGTTTCTCATAATATGTCTTCTTTAAATGAGTGTGTTCCTGCTTTGGGTAGGAAGCTGTAATATGTAGTATTGTGTGTGTGTGCATTAAGGCTGGTGTGGACGTGTGATCTGTCTATAGCGCAGCTTTTGGTAAAGGCCGGATCGAATCCAACACTGGAGGTTGGATTCTGACTCAGTCAGAGCCACATATTGTGTAATTGATGCTTTCAGTTCCATTAATTCAATCCAGGTCAATGGAACACTCGCAAGAGTCCCTTTAAAATCTTTCAAAACTCATCCATGTCAAAATGGATTCTTCGCGGAGCTCCTTTCGTTCAAAGCGTTTCTTGACACTGCAGATTTATTACACGTAATAACATACATTATTGGGCTGTACATGCATTGTTACCGCGTTATGAAGGATATCTCAGTCTCGTCCCTACAAATGAGAAACGACGCTCCTCGCAGTCATCCTCTCGGGTTACCAAAGGGTCATGGTGTCCCTGCTTACTGTCCCAGAAATGCCTTGTTTACTGTCGAGGTGACGCAGTGCTGTTTTGTCAAGCTCTTGTTCACCTCATATTCCCTCTTCCCAGCCTCGTGACAGGCCTCGGTGGTGTTGACACAACAACACGATTAAAACGTTGCGTCAATAGCGTTTTGCAAATCTGGAAAATGATGAAAAACCTGAAATGCGAACCACAAGAAGGATGTTTACCTCAAAAGTCGTGCATTTTGGGTGAGCATGTGCAGATGAATAGAAACAAATGAAGCGGAACAACATCAAAGACCATCGATTTGGATCTTAGTCATGCAGAACATTCAGAATAAAATTTTTTATCACCACATTGGGCTCATTTTGTTTTGTTTGTATTTTGTGTAGTTCAGGAGCACGTGAGAGTAGCCAGCCTCTCCCTCACACTGAACATTTTATGTCTCTGTGGAGGTTCTCAGTCGGCTACGTCGTGGTAAATCAAGAAGAGCAAAAAAACGGAGAATCAACCAGACTTGTTCAAGTTTGACTTCACCTCTCATCCAAGAGGCGTCTCCATTTCTGAGAGACTGGTCGTGGGTTCCAGATGCTGATACTCCTGTTGGAGCAGAAAACAAAGAACTGACCGAAACCACAAAGGCAACCAGACTCCCAAGGTGCATTAGTATTCCCTTTATGAATTCTAATAAACCTGACTAATGAATCCTCTGGAGTAATTAGCATCTATAAAGTGAAGGATTGTTGCCCCCCCCACACACACACACACACACACACACACACACCTTCAGGTGAGCTACGTCAGGATGCATCCAGGTGTGGTTGGGTTGGGGGTTGTGGATTTTTGGGACGGAGGTCACTGCATTGTACGTTGCAGATAGACGGAGTCCTCCTCCTCCTCTGTCCTCCACCAGTCTCTCAGAACTGAAGAAGCCTCTTGGATGAAAGGCGAAACGTCTTCAATCAAACTTGAACAAGTCCAGTTGACTCTTCTTTTTTTTTTTTTGCTCTTTGTGATTTAACATTTTATATAATGAGAATGAGCATATAAACATTTTTCAAGACGTTAGACTGTTAGAGGGATTTGAATATGGTCGGAAGCACAAGGGGTCAAATGATTAGCTCTAAACTCTTTAACCCCTTTAACAACAAGCATCTGTGTGGCTGCTCTGAGGCTCACCCCTGACCTCTCACCTCCCGGGGGGGGAGGGGGGGGGGGGGCAACAGAAAAGGCAATTTCCACAGTTCAAATTACATATTACGGGGAGCACCGTGGGTAGCGCTGTTGCCTCACAGTAAGAAGGTTCATGGTTCAATTCCACCCGGGGATTTTTTTGTGGAGAGTTTATGTCTTCCCCGTGTCTGCGTGGATTATCTCCGGCTTCGTCCCAGCTCCAAGAACATGCAATCTAGGTGTATTGGTCACTCCACAATTGACAGTAGGTATGAGAATGAGGGTGAGTGGGTGTCCCTGCTATATACTGGCGACTCGACCAGGGTGTTTCCCTCCTCTTTTCGGATAAGCGGCTCTAGACAATTCTGATCGCCTTGGCTTCAAGCAGATGAATGAACTAACAGGTCACTGAAGATCAACCTGAATCTGCATTTTACTTAAGATGTCGTGCATGAATATACTATCCATTGCAACTATTTTCTTGTAGGAAACTTTAATTACAAAAATAAACTGCATGAAGGCTCTGGAATTTCCAAAATCTACTCCAGATTCAGATTGTGAAATCGTTTGGCGCAAAGAGCCTGCTCAGCCTCCTGATGAGGGAATACCCCGGCCCCCGTATGAATAGTGTGAAAACTTTGATTTCAGAAACGTTTTATTCGGCTTCCCCTGTCCTGTTAAATGCATTATTACAGCTTTCATTTATACTTTTTATTTAAACGTCCCCGTAGCGCCAGTGCATTACTGCGTGAATGGCTATTTTTTAAATGACTGATGGCAGTCATTCAAATCATGCAATAAAACTCTCATACATATATTGATATAAAATTCCATAAAGAAAGCCACTGAGAGGCTTTGCACTGCTGGAAATGTAGGCAAGATGCATTCATCTGCAAGGACCAGGAGAGCTGCAGTGAGCTATGTGAAGAGAAAGGAGGACAAACCGTCTCTGATGACTGGGAAGTGGACGATTCTCCCAAGCATGGGGGGGTCATTACTTATTTGCTTCCCCCCCACCTCAGTCACCTATTGCTTGATTTGCATAGATTTGAAGACTATCGAACACAGTGATTGATTTCTACTTCTTTGTCATTGTCGGTATTTTTGCAGTGAGCTTTTAAACTGAAAGGTGAGAAGGTGAAGAAGAAAGACAAGAATACAAGCCTTCTCTTCATCTCTGCAATCTCGGGCAACACTGCATAAATATCAGGTCAAGTAGTTCACCAGTGTATTTTCCCACCATTATTTCCTGTTCGTAAACAGACTCCCGTCTCTCCTGTTGTTTCACTTCAAAGCTCAGTAGTAGCCAAGCACTGCTCCGGTTGACTATAAGGCAATATATATATATATATATATATATATATATATATAGGAGGCGCCAATATACGGAACGAGTTGCATATGGAGGCAACGCGGCCTACTTCACCACCAGCTGCCTCAAAGTGGGCCTCACGAACAGCAAACCGCCATAAACCCCCCCGGGCCACCCAACACAACAAAGCAGCAGTCGCCCCAGAGCTGAGCCCCCACACCGTCAACTCCCCAGCCAAGCAGCCTCTCCTGACGGTTCCAGTCTGATGCGCGGAATTCTTATCCCGACATATACTGGGTTTCTGATTTAAAGTTTGTTTTCTGAGCTCGATGATCAAGCATCACACGTAATACTTCAGTTTGACCAGCATGGTTTGTGACCTGGCTCTTATACTGTAACACTCATCAAAGGGAAGTCATCCACTCACAGTGTGTGTGTGTGTTCTGGCTCTAAACCTTGATGTTTGATGCTGAAATGAATTGAATTGTTTATACTGTGAGCTGTTAGAATAGAGACTAAAGTCTGTTAGCAAAAGCACCTCTTAATATAGACCGGGCATAAAAGAGTCACTAAATGGAGCAGAACATTTGTAAACCTCGAGTTAAACCAAGGATAATTGTGTACGATAATGCATGGGAAACACACACACACTGAGAACATAAAAATAAAGGCGGGGTCTGAGCCAGCATGTGTCTCTTGTGAGCGATAATCATGGAGCGCCCCAGTTGGCTGCAGAATTATGACGCACAGAGGGCCTGATGTGATTGGTTGGTAAGCGACACACCTCCTGACACATGTACGGAAAACACACACACACACACACACATTCCTGAACATGACCCGCCTGCCCTGCTGGACATAGTTTAAATAAAAGCATAAATAAATGTTGAATATTATTATTTATGAATTATGAATTACACTACATTTATCATCTTAAATCCTTATTTATATTGTGTAACATTATTGTAACATTGTTTTTATTTTTATTTCATTAATTCCTTCATCCTTTCACCTCACATACTCCTCATTCATGACATGTAAAGGATCAGAGAGACTAAAGTTACATTTGTGACACCTCACAATTGCCCCGTTTTGAGACCAAGAATATATTAGATGTATTTGCCAGTGAATACATTTGTACAAATACACGTATTTGACAAAATAGGTTTGCAGTGAATTGAAGTTCTCATGCAAACAACATCAGAAATAATTTTGATCCTTTCTGACATTAAAATCAATATTGAAACATTACATTTAAATGGCATCTAATTAAGGAAATACTTGAATGTGTTTTTGACCGTGGCCTGGCCTCCTTCTGTGGTCCTTTCTGCCGCCCATCCAACAACAGCTGCTTTGAACTTTAAACCTTGTTTTCTACGCTGAGGATGAAAACGAATCGGCCTTCAGGCCTCTGGCAGGCTGACAAGGAAAGAGCGAAGGAGGGGAAAGAGGAAGCGGGGCAAAGACAGAGAGGAGCTTGTAAAGAAAGGAATGAAGCAATAAAAAAAAATAAAAAAAATGAAGGCGCAAAGTAGGCAATGAAAGGAGAAAGTGAGACAAATGGAATGAAGGAGCAAAAGAGCAAAGGAAAAGCTGGGTCAGAAGATATTCCCGATCTCCTGACAGAAAAAGGAGCTCAAGATTTGAATGTGTGGGAAAACTACAAAAAGAAAAGAAGAAAAGAACAAACAAATTTTTGAAGTTTGTTCATCTTTAAGTAGTTTTAAGGTTTTACATTTGAACATCTGGAAGTAGCTTTAAATGTGTACATTTGGAAACACTGGAAATGGTATTACACTTTTAAATGCGACATATTGCTTGCTACGGCTACTTTAATACCATAGATAGAAAGTAGTTTAGCCAAATTATGAAGTGATCCGCACAGTGCTGAGCGTATTACCATTAGCAATTCACTTATTTGTATGGTTTTTGGGTTTTACCAGGGAAAGCCATGTGTGTTTTAAATACACATGTGTTTTAAAAATTCACGGTATTTCTGGAAACAGCTTAATATTATGCTTGGGAAGTCTAATTGCGCTTCTGTTAACATGACTATTGATGATAAATATACTACTGATCCAACAGTCATTGCAAATGCTTTCAGCCAACACTTTTCCTGCTTCCCGCAGTTACAACCTCCTCCTTCATCCTTTTTTTCTGAATCGTTGTCCTGTAACAGCTCTTTCACCTTTTCACAAGTGAGTCCGGCAGATGTTCAACTGGCCATTGATGGACTCTCCTCGAGCGCTAGTGCTGGTCCTGATGGTATTGAAGCCAAATTTATTAAATTTGCTTCTCATATTCTTTCGTTTCCCTTGGCTGATCTTTTTAATTTATCTTTTTCCTCTTGTGAGGTACCTTGTGACTGGAAATGTGCGAGAGTGATTCCCCTACACAAGGGGGGAGACCCTGGGAAACTCAGCAATTATAGACCTATATCTATTATTAATAGCATTGTTAAAGTCTTTGAAAAACTTATTTTCAATCAGCTCTCGGATTATTTATTTGAAAATAATATTCTATCTTCCGTTCAATCAGGTTTTAGACCATTCTTTTCTACGTCCTCTGCTCTACTCAAGTTTACCAATGATATTTTCACAGGCTTTGATAACAGCTGTCTTACTGGTGCTTTATTTATTGACCTTACAAAGGCTTTTGATATGGTTGATCATTATCTTTTATTGGACAAATTGCATTCGATCGGTCTTGATAGGTTTTCGCTTCTTTGGTTTAATTCATATCTCCATCACCGTCAACAATGCGTCTCATTTAAAAATTATCACTCGAATTTTCGAGCTATAGATAGGGGTGTGTCCCAGGGCTCCTCTCTTGGTCCTCTATTATTTTCGATCTTTATTAATGATCTTCCCCTTTCCTGCGCAGACTGTAATATCCAACTCTATGCTGACGACACTATTATTTACTGCACAAAAGATAACCTTAAGGATATTCAGCACTCACTCCAGATTGATTTTGATAGAGTACAGTTATGGCTTCATGCCAATAAACTTCTTCTCAATAAATCAAAATCTCATTCTATGTTATTCAATAAAAACGTCAATAGTACACCACTCAATCTTGTGTTTATGGATAAAACAGCTGTTGTATCAGTTGAGCATTTTAAATATCTAGGTCTGTGGTTGGACCCCACACTTTCATTTAACTCTCACTTGCTCTCTGTTACTAATAAAATTGCCTATCGTTTGAAATTGCTGTATCAGTCAATTCATTGTTTTAGTTTTTCTGTCAGGAAGAAAATTGTTACACAACTGCTACTACCTATATTAGATTTCTGTGATATTATTTATCAAAACACTACAGCTACAATTCTGAAGTCACTTACTGTTACATATAATAGTCTGTGTAGATTCATTCTCCGCTGCCCTTTTAGAACCCACCACTGTTTGCTTTATCAACAACTGTCCTGGCTTACTCCATCCTGTAGACGACAGTTTCACTGGTTATTGTTTATTTTTAAATGCATTAACCTCAGTTATCCGGATTACTTGAAACAGTATTTCATTTATTTTCACTCTTCCTATAGTTTACGTCATGCTGACCAAACCTTTTTTGTTGTTCCGAGGATAAAGAAGGAAATAGGGAAATTCGCATTCCATTTCAAAGCTCCTGCAGATTGGAATAGTCTTCCATCCTCCATCCGCTCTATAAGGTCTTATAATATGTTTAAAAATGCCCTATTTTTACATTTTCAAAATGTTTGTAACTGCTTTTAATTTTAATTTTGTGTTGCTATCTTATTTTCTCATGTTATAACTGCAATTTTAGTTTATTATTACTAATTTGACAGAGCTACGTGTGAATGTTTGTATGTGTGCAGTTTGAGTGTGGATGTGTGTTTGTGTGTAAAAAGAGAGTATTTTTTTGTTGTTGTTGATGTTGAGGTGGTTCTTTCATGTTTGCACTGCTGTTATTTCTGTCTATGTTTTGTTTTGATTTAGGACCCCCTTGAAAACGAGATGGTTTCATCTCAAGGGGTTTTATCCTTTCAAATAAATAAATAAATAAATAAATAAATAAACTAGTCATTGGAACTGACGGCCTTTGATTTAAAGGCTTCTGACAGTTCTTGGTACCTTTAGCTCTGCTGCGAGATGGAGGAACAGTCATTCATGCATTTGTGTGCATGTAAATATCAATATCAGCCCATATGCACAGCAGCCCTTCACTGTACAGCATGATAGACACCTGCATACTGGCATTCACTTGTAATTCCATTGGCTGCCGTCTGTTGATGTTATTGTTTTGTGGGCGGCGGCCTACTTTCTATCATGTTACTCAATACTCAAAGCAGCAGCATAAGAAAGTTCAGCAGGACAATCAGCCATCATCTCACAGCTGAAGACTCAGGATCAACCAATCATCGGCGCAGATATTCGGCATTTTGACAGGTCGGGATTTTTTTTTTATTCGACGACCGATAGATCGATTTAAAACTGGGTTGTTTAGGCTGTGATGCAGTCACTACGGCAACAAAAACATTGTCCCCCCCCCCCCCCCCCCGACCTAATTCGTTACACTCAGAGCCATGGTGGGTAACAGCCAATCAGAAAGAAAGAAAGCTTTATTGATGTCATTGTTACAATGCAAGCACACAACAACATTTCTTTCACACCCTAGTTAGTACAATGGGCCCCTTGAAACAATGCAGGGGCCCGGGCATGCGGAGAGGGAATAGATGGTGACGCGCCATGATCGCCACACACGGGGCAGTGCCTTGCTCAAGGGAACTTCAGCAGTGCTCTGGAGGCAGACCTCAGTCATCAAACATAATTTGACGAGGAGAAGCCTGAAATTAATGGTTAACCTGCGTTCAAGAGTCAGCAGGGTAAGAGTAAACGCCAAAAAATATAGCCCAAGCCATTACTGGCATTGAGGGCAGAGTTCATTGAAAGGACTAAGTGGGTGAGAAGAGAGGGGAGGGAGTCAGGCAGAGAGAAATGCTTGGGGGGGGGGGGGTAAAAATAAGAATTAACAAAATTAAAGGAGGGGTGTTCAGAAAGGCAATGATTTAAAGGGATATGTGATCAAGGTTGAAAACACAAAATAAAATGCAAGAGACAGAGTAGGACAGGTGAGAGGGGAAAAAGGAAAAGAGATAACGTAAGTCATGAGGTAGAAAAGGAAAACAAAAGAAAGCGGATGGATTCCCTGAACTCGGGGGGGAACCTGAGAAGACTATAACCTCTGGGCAAACAGCTTCCACTTCAACTTGAAGTAATTAGAGTACAACACAATGGTTCCATTCAGACACAGATGGAGAACCTTAATATAGCATTTATTGCAAACTGATTTAAACTATCCATCCATAACAGACATGAACTTCATGCCAACCTGATAACAGCCCTGCAGGAGGCATTGCCCCATGCAACAAAGTTGAATCATGTTCATTGGCAGATTGAGCTGAAACCACACACGCCGTTTTAGTTCAGATCTGTAAGATGTTTGTCTTGGTGTAACAAGAAGATGAGGGAGACGTGTAAAATAAAGCCTTCATGATTCAATTTTTTTTTGTGTGTGTGTGTGTGTAGACACTCTCCCCCCTGATTGCGCCCCGTACTTCCAGATCTCCCTCTGTCTCCTGCCTGAGTCGAAGAAGAAGAACAGAATGGATAAAGTTTATTTTTTGTGTTAATGTTCTGGCGAAAATTGGCCAAAATGTTTTTGTGTGTCCTAATTGTCCCTCACGGTTACCATGGTAGCACTGCTGCATGCGTTCTCGCTATGAACGTACTTTTGCTTACGGGTTTAGAGCATTTCTGGCAGAGCGGTTTGAGACAGAAATGATGGACGCTCTCCTGCAGCATCTGTTTGGGAACTGCGTTAACTTGTGAAAAAAGGGTATAATATGTCACCTTTAACATTGGAGGTCAATATAAAGTAGTTTTCTTAATATTTGTACACATTAAAGGAACCGGACCTGAATTGCTTTTGTCAAAACTGGTCATTTTTTGACAAAGATCTCAATCTTGCAATTAGTGGTAACAGCCTGCTAAAAACAAGAAAAGAGATGCAAGTTTTTTTTGTTTTTTTTAAATGATCCAAATCATCAACCCTATGAAGAGTTGTTGTAGAATGTGTTGAATAAGAATGACATGCTACAACGTAAACGGTCAGAAGAAACAGTAAGTGTGAGATTTAGAAGAATGCGTGGCGAAAGACGTGGAATGTTGTCAATGTGATGTCAGTTAAAAGGAAGTGGAATGTGAGATTCAAGGTTTTATGATGCGGCTCAGATAGACTTGAACATGACAATAACCAGGGTGGGTAATAATATAATAAAAGGTAGTATAGTATCGTAATTCAATGACACTGGGTGAAAGAAAGCGTTAAAAATATGACAGCAGCAATGTGCTTGGAGCCAGAATTAAGAGTCACTTTGAGATTTGCCATGACAACCGAGAAGTGAAAGCATTAAGATCTCAATTTTTAATGTCTGTAATCCAAGCCATGTATCAGCGCTAAGGACAAGGACACCCGATCATTCCGGTATTTACTAGGACGTGACAAGGCATCTGACAATCAAGACAAATGTCTTGCAGCTCGAGGCCACTGTGGTTTCTGGTATACGTTACCTCTCGAAGCAGACGGGTACTCTGTATGCAAGGCTGAATCAAAAATAATATTTAAAAATGTGTCTTTTTGTGTGTGTTTGTGCCTTTAAAAAAGCTACACAACATAAATCATAAAACTTCAAAAAGGGCCTTTACAACAAGGGATGTCTCAATCAGGGTTTTTTTTTTGCCCCTGAGTCCAAGACATTTGATGTTGAACCGATACAGAGTCCCAATCCGATACTTCTATAATACATTAAAAAATAATGTAATGTTTTATTAATCTTATTTCAACATTTAACTCTTAATGTTCGAGCACTTCTGTGGCGTAGCTCGAACATTCAAGTAATAAATGAAATACTTTTTTCCACTTTGGACTTGGACTAGTGAACGTGTCAAACTCAAGGCCCGGGGGCCAAATGTAGACCTCCAAGTCATTTTTTATGGCCCCCGAGAGCTGTGTGCAGACATGTGTTTTTTGTAAAATGCTGCATCTTTCACACATGTTCCTAACAGCCCACATTTGTTGGTTGTTCTGCAGTTCTGCCCCTCTCAACTGTGACAAAAGAGTTCTGAACAAAGTTAATGTCATAACTTGTGTTGGATGATATTTTTCTTTATTTATTATTTCCTATTTACTTGAACAAGTTTGATTATTGATCGATGGAGTAGTGTGGTTTTCTTAACCTGATCAATTGAAAGGATTTATGTTATAATTCAGCTACATGGCAATAACAGTAGCAACACGCTGCAGTCAGGAAATGAATAATCTGCTGGAGGTGACTATTGAAAGTTATTTGAACTTTTTTGTTTTTTCCAGCATGTGCTGACATGTTGATCTACATATGGCGCTCAGGATCAGCACTGGACAGCTCCATAGGTAGTCGGCTACATATGTAGCTGTCCAGTGCTGATCCTGAAAGTGACGTCTTTTCCGCTGCATTGACTCGGGGAATGTTCTTTATCTTGCCCACTTCGGTTGTTTTTTTTTGGTTTGCTCATGTCCATAACAAGACAAGGTGGTGGCTTTTTGGTTTTGCTTTGATTTTGTATCGATTATCTTTGTTCCTGCGTGATGATTGCATTTGAATGGAACTTTTCCACATTATTAGATGTGTTAATTTATTCCCATCACAAACTTTGGTTCATACTTATGATTTTTCTCATTTACAGTATGGCTTTATCTATAACAATTTTTAAGTTACAACCTTTAAAAGTGTGATAGCAAAACTGAATATTTTATTGTAATTACTGTGGTGGCTAAAGAGTTAAATAAAAAAACGAATAGTTATTTAACAGCATGTTAAAGAACCACTGACCTTCTAATTAGTAGAGGACTGTTTCCTATCACTCCACCTGAGCCACGTTTCACCCCTACCATTTTTTCCTTTATATAATAAAAAAAGTCAGGATGCTTTTCCAAGGCCTTTTTCAAGTAGATGGAAATTCCATTAAAAAAATTATAGTTTTTTTTTAAACGGACTCTACGGCAATGGAAATGTTCTCTGCTGTCAAGCAGCTGAATAGAATTATACAGGGTAATGAGAAAAAAAACGAATTAAATGTGTAAAATTAACAGAAATATATATACACATTACCTAAAGCTTCGCAGACGAAAAATCGTTGTTTCCAATCTCCTAAAGTTGTAACTGGAATTTAGTAATGTGTACAGCATATAAATGTTCCTAATCTGTTTAGTTTGTGTTTATTATATTATTAGAAGTCCAATAGATTTGATATGTTAGTTGTATAATGGGGGGTGGCGGTGAGATTTAATAAGTTTTCTTCTTCCCACTCCCTTTCGAGCTCTATATAATGAAGTATTTGTTATTTCTGGTGTACATGGCATTTGGTGCTTTGCTTTGGACATATTTCTACATTTTGTTTGACAAATTATGGTATTATTTTTTTTTTCTTATGCTTGAAACAATAAACAAACAACAAACAAAACAAACTGTTGTATTAACAACTGTGATCATTACTATGCCACTCCTATTTGTATCCAAGTAGACAGAGAAGATTCATTCTGCATCAGATCCCAAAGACATTTTTGCATTATGGTGCAAATCAGGTCCCTTCATGACTGTGATTTCTTTTGGTGATTGAATTGTATATTTTACAAGATTTTTTTTTAAGCCTCCATTATAAGTAAATGGGAAAAATCAGTTTGTTTGTTTTTTTTAACCAAACGGGTATCCAGATATGGGATATGAGCTGCTAGACAAAGACCCATCTTCAAAAAAAAAAAAAAGGAATGTAATTGAGATCTATCCAGCAGTTTTTCCGTAATTCTGCTAGCAGACAGACAAATGGTGTCAAAAACACAACCTCCTTGGCGGAGCAGTCTCTATTCCTGAACCCGCTGGAGAGCAGCTGGTTTATTTGCACCTTGTTGTTTATAGAGGTTAACCCAAACACAAAGAGGCTTCTCTGAAGATGAATCTCTTTGTGCAGTAGGTAGTAAGGAAATGTGCAGCTTAGGTGCACAAAGTGGCCATTTCTTTAATTAATGAGGCACCGTTGCCTTTTTTTCCTCCTTTATACTATTGATGACTGTCAAATGAATTTTTTTTTTCAGATTCAGATATTGTTGAACAGATTTCCTTTTGAGCTTCGGAACCCTCTGAAAAGACAACGCTGCCTTGGTATCTCGGCCTTACGGCAGCTGTGGCAGTGTGATTTGAGAGCAAAGTCGCTGGCGGGGCAAACAAAGTCGACATCTGTCAAACATGATGTCTGTTTTGAAACAAGCATTTTGGGACACCACATGTGAAAGCAGCATCTGATTGTGAGTGACAGTTTCCTCTCTATGGTGAGTAGATAAACAGTGAACAAGCGGGATGAGGGAGTGATCGGGCAGTGTGTGTGTGTGTGTGTGTGTGTGTGTGTGTGTGGTTAGGTTATGCTTTGTTTTAGTCTTCCAGTGATGGAAGCACCAGATTGATGTGTGTAATCAAATGTCAACACTGCGTATCAGCTTTGGCATAATAAAAACACAACCGCCGCTATATGGAGACCACTGTGTGTGTGTGTGTCTGGCACCTTTACTTTCTGCTAGAATGTCATTTTATTTTCTGAAAAGAATAACTTAAAATGCTTTTATTTATTTTTTAAATGCAAACAATAACATTTGTATCAATACATGTTAAAAAAAACGGCCAATGTAATATTTCAAATAAATTAGACAGAGTTTTTAAAACTATTGTTTTGTTACAATTTAAAAATCTTAATAAAATTGTAAATAAACAAGTTAAAACTGTAAACTTTGAAAGCCGGAATACGACAAATGTAATGACGACTACTACTACTACTACTACTACTACTACTACCAGAGCCGGCTCTAGGCATAGGCGAACTAGGCGATTGCCTAGGGCGCCACCAGCTGGAGGGGGCGCCACTCCAAGCCTCGAAAAAAAAATTTATTAAAAAAAAAAAAAAAAGATTTTTTTTTTTTTAAATAAACTAATAATAGTTATAATTTATAGCCCCAACGGGCGCCCTTTTCTCATGTTCTGCCTAGAAAATAAAAAACAAACAAATACAGGAAAAAATTAACCCCCCCCCCCCCCCCCCTCGTTTGTCATTCTTGGTATGACCTGAAACACAATGCCTTGACCGTCCAAGGAGAGGGGGGAGGGGGCGATTTATCAGTGCGCACCTCAGCTAGACCGTGACAGTTGCTGCTGCAGAGGAGCTTCTCCAAACTAAAGCTTGTAAAAACTTACCTGAGATCCACGATGTCACAAGAGCGCCTCAATGGACTTGCTTTAATAAGCATAAATCATGAGCTTTCAAGACAGGTATCATTTGATGATACCATCAGTATCATCAAATGATACTTGTCTGAATGAAAGTTGTCTGAATCTGAATCTGAATCTGAACCATCGATGCCTTTGCTGCAAGGAAGTCCAGACGTGTAAAATGTTAAATGTAAGCTATCATGGCAAAATTATTTGCTATGTATCTGTTTTGCATTGTTTGTGTGGAAGCTGTCAGGACTTTTAATTTCCTCTTAATCTGAACAGTAACCCTGTTTTATTTGTTTATTTATTTTATTTTATTTAATTATTATTATTATTTAATTATTATTTGTATTGTATAGCGTGTGCTAGTTGTTTTGAAGAATAATTAAACTTTTAACGTCCGTCATATGGCTGTTGTTATTAATGTTTTATATATATTATGTTTGCCGTGTATGCGGGCGGGGGGGGGGGGGGGGGGCGCAAAATCATAATCTCGCCTAGGGCACCAAAATGGCCCTGACTACTACTACTACTACTAACTATTCAAGATTAAATGTTTTTGGTTAGAAAGATTAACTTCTCCACATTTTCTGACGACACAAAACGTTGGATTTCTCCACTTGCCACAGTCATCAGGCCACACAGTTTCTTCAACAGTCTCCTTTCCTGGCCAAGGTAAAATAAAATGCCTCACCTCCCTGCTGTCTCTCGCTCCCAGCCAGGGGCCTCTCAGTCTGTAAATGGGGGGGGGGGGCTGAAAGACTCAAAAACGCTGAGTATCGCTTCAGTCGCAGCAAGTTTCCCTTCAATGATCAAAGTGCAACTTGTGGAACATGGAGTTGTAAAAAAGCCAGGAATAAGGGCAGAACATAGAAATGTCTATGCTTGTTCTAAGTGTGTGTGTGTGGGGGGGGGGGTCTTCATGAGGAACTTCCTTTGATATCGTGAATATACAGCTACTATTTCAGCTAATGAAAAATATGTTGTTGCTTTAAGATCAGGAAACTCAAGCGGCGCAGCAACATGGCAACGTCTGGCAAGAAGGTATTTGTTATATTTACGAGGGACACGTGCAGCATGACGTCACTTCCTGTGACACTATTGGTTGAATTCCGTCAGGCGGGGCAAAAGCAGCTTGAAGCTACTCGCGCGAGTATGTCTGTGCTCCATAAGGATAAGAAATCCCGGGTCTTCTACGAAGGCAAATGGGAAGTGACTCATCACTCCCTTGGCAGTGACTCCCTGCACCTTTGGAGCACTGAATATGTCTGTTGCCAAGTGCGAGTTATGTAAACTTGGAATTCAAAGAGGACGACAAACCTGATACGCCACCTCAAAAACAAACACCCGAGTCCATACGGTGAGTTTACCCAGGCAACGCAGCCGAAGTCGAGTCAGCCCACGCCGCAGGACATCTTTAAGAAGAGAGAAAAAATGTCCCACGACAGCCCAAAGGTGCAGGGAGTCACTCGTGAGATGTTGGATTTAATTTGGTTAATAAAGGGCTTTGTGGCCCAGTGTTGATCGTGTACCGAGTGGCTTTCTAGTTCATCGTGTTCCCGAGTTCCTTAGTAATGCATAATGGAGGTGCACATCCGGAGGTTTGCAGAGCACATTAACCAAAAATAGAAGCAGGACTTGGCCTCTGCTTGAATTTCACAGAATGTGGATGAACAACTGTGAGAATTTGTTTTCCAAAACAGACGAGGGAGGAAGGAAAGGATCACTGTACTACAACTGCAGAATACGACAACAACAATGTGAAAAACGTTCAACGGGATGGATTCCAGAGCAAAAGCTTGCATTGCCTCCAGGGTAGTTTTGAAGGGATTATATTATCTCAGCCAGCCTAGGAACACCCTAGGCTGGTTATGGTTGGATGAGAGGGATAGAAACAAGGAGCACAAATAAATCCAATGCACGTTCTCCTCAGAACACTGTGTATTTGTCACTTTTTGTTTGTCCATCTTGTATGTTCACTGTGGTGTGCACAGCCCTCTACGGCGGTAAACAGGTAATAAAACTAATAAAATATGAATAGGCTTCGCCAAGAGGGCAGGTGACGGTCACAATCACTATAAAAATGTAATTGTATAAAACTCTAGCAGTGACTGACGTCATGTATGTTGTCACTCTTGAGCACAAATGCAGACAAGTTAATAATAATAAATAAAAAAAGATTCTGACTTGAAGAATAAATTAAAAATTAAAAATGTGTGATGAATGGAATACACAGCAATTGTAAAAAATGACATTGGCGGTTTGCACGTTTAGACTAACTGTGTGCATGCAGCAACAGATCATCCCAACGCTTGCATTTGATTGGTCCACAAACAGGATGAAATGGGTGAAGCCTTATGTGGGGAGGCCAGTAGCGCTGCAACCAATCCCCTTGAAGGGGCTTGTCTCTCTCTCTCCCTCGCTGTATTACAGTAGCATCAGGAAAGAGAAATTGAAGGGAGGGGGAAAAAATGTTGAGAAGGGTTCGTGTTAGTGGCTCACTTAGAAGCCCCTTAAAGCGGGCCTCAAGCAGACGCAGCAAGAATGAGCGAAGAGGAGGAGGAAGCTGAACCTCAGCTGAGAGGGATCTGCAGTTCCTCCTCATTATGGGATAAATCTGAGACATAGCAAGAGGCATCAACACCCCCTTTATGTAAAATAGTCCTAAAATATATGACCGCTCAATAGAGTGCTCTATGCTGCCAGGGATTGCATGTGATTTTAATTCCGTTGTACAATGTACAAAGACAATAAAATATTTCTATTTCTATTTATTTAAAGTCGACAAAATGTGATCAAATTACAATTATTAACTTGCCAGTAGACATATATCCATATCATGACCGGCCGTGTTTGGTCTGTAGCAGAAATATACAAAGCAAAGATGTATAGTACTAAATTCTTGCTAATAAACAAACTAGCCACCCAAGGTTTTAAAGTCATGAGATTACTTCCCCCCCCCCCCCCCCCCCCCCTGCATAACAAGATGTGTCTTGTTTACGAGACGAAAACAAATATGATGAAATGGTCAGAACCGAATTGAAATGAAAACACAAAGAAACACACGTACAAAACAAAAAAAGGGAAGAAACAGTAAAGGTTGGTAGTGGAGTTTATTACATACGGGGGTATTAAAGACACCTTCAGTCATAACGGTTGAAATATGTACCGGTATATAACAAAAAATATATATCTCAAGGTGAAGCAAAGTTTCAGCGACAAACATGTGGTATAATTAAAATACTAAAGTCAGCAATCCATCGTAGCGCTACGGAGATGCAACAGCTATTTAGCCCAAAGAACAAGCAGAAGGATAACGTCGACCTCGAAGAACCAAGAGGAACGGCAGAAACAGGTGTTAGTTCTCTCCCCTTCCATGAAGTAATTTCATCTACTGATAAGTATAGATTAGGTTACTTGTAAACTCATAATAAACAATCCAGGAAACAACTTTGATCAATTCAAAATTACAAATAATTGCACCGCTGAAAATCCTTGGGAGGTCACTTCACACACACACACACACACTTATCTAAATGCATGCATGTGCACAAGGACACACACACACACACTCCAAGGTTTCATGAGTGGCTGCACTAATGAGCCAGTCTTGCTTTTTAATGTGGCAATAAAACATTCAAGTTAACTCTCAATAAAGATAATGAAAAGGCCTTCGTTTAGATCAATGGAAATTGAGCCTTTCCTCATCCACACAGATGGAAGCAATGGAGATAATAGACGTTTGGCTGCCTACATAAATATATTTAGCCTGGCGATTAGTAGTCTGATTCCAATTAAACAGAAACTGTGCATTTTCAGGGACACAGAACAGCTTTCTGGAAACGTCCCTGTGTTTGTGCAACATGGGACGAAGTGAACTGAGTGAAGAACGTTATTGTGTAATTGTCCATTTTAAGTTGTTGTTGCGGATTACAGGTCAACAGGTCACCCGCAAAGACCACACGAGGTGCCCCACAAGTCTGTTAAAAAAAAGATATATTGATATTTATATTTCCTTGTTAAAGCATTGTTGATGTTTATTGTGAGAAATCATTGTCAGCTCAGCCATGCGCTGTGCCAGCGGATTTTGGCTCATTTTTCCAAGACGCACAGAAAAAAAAAAAAGAGTCCCTTCTTTCATGGCGGTGAAAAAAAGTGTGTTCCAAGCGTTTTTCGTTCTGGAGATATTGGCCGTTGAAATGAGGCGGAAATTCACCAAAATCAGCAGTTTCCGACAGAAAACGGAGAAAAAAAACGGCTTTTGGTACAGAGAAACATCTTCTAGCAGATCGCTGACTTTGACTTTTTGTTGTTTTAGTGACACATCGAACATCTCAACAGTTGTTTACCGCTAGAATACAACAACAACAACAACATAGGATGCAATCGATGCCAACCAAACTGACTTGTTAAGATATCCCTGACCACAACAGGCTGTGCAAACCGTGTGATCCCTCTGGTCTGCGCCATTGTTCATCGCCACCGACTCATTCAGATGAGGCGTTCAAATTCCATCAGTGCTACGTGTACGGAAAGCCTGCGGGGGGGGGGGTTCATGTTCATACCTCCATCTCACCAAGAGCCTTTAGGGCTTCAAACAAGACCGAATCACACCAGAGGATCTACTAAAGTTAGGCTGCGGCTACACAATTACGTCTCGTAAGGAATCCATTAGCCCCCGTTCACATTAAGGAGAAATGTGAGGCTGTGGAAAATAAAGGAGCAGTCGGCTGCATGTGAAAATATACACAGGAGGCAAATGCAGATTCATTTCTCACCTATTCCTGACTCACTCTTCACAATTGTGATTCAACATCTGGACAGCCCATAAACACTTCTGCATTTCGCCACTGTAAACACCGACTGTCAGGTATTTTCGGGTTTAACAGACAAAGAGAAAATTCAGGAGTAAAGACCACGGTGATGAAATTCTGAAGCAATCGCCGCTGACAACAAAAAAAAAGCTATTTAACAGTTTATTCCTAGTTTCCTTTGAATTAGAAATGAACATCTGTAATTCTTTACCTATTTATGTGGGTTATTTAGTACCTGTCACAGGAGTAGGGAGTTAAAAATGCTTCATAGATTACAACATTTCTAATTGTGTTTGCGATATAATACTAGAAATATCCTGCGTCCCAGCCACGTCGTTGATCCAGACGTGTTTTAATGCCAAAATAAAAAGATGAAATTGTGATGCACCGTGTTTTATCCACTCGTGTTGCAGAAATTTTCTCTTTTGAAGGAGCATTTGTTTTTTTTTGCAGGGCTGACCACAAGGTCGCCAAAATTTGCAGATTTGCAAAACTGAAATTTGGTCGTATCTGTTATCTCTTCTCTTCGTTCATTATTAACAAGGAATTGGCCAAGCACAAAAAAGCACACAAAATAAACATGACTACAGGTCAAAACTCCAGACTCCAGTGAAATTAACAACAATCCGAATCAATTATGGGTTCTTGCATTTTATGTAGGTGAAAATATTAAAATGGATGTATTGTACTTTTTCTGTTAGGTTATTTCCTATAATCCTCTTTCTCCATTTTTTTATTTTTTTTTCTAATTTTATTTTTAACAGAATAATTCACAAATCTTTCTACAGACCAAATAATTAATATTTACCTTATCGCATTACTTAGTTATTAAAGCATTATCACACTTGTAAAACTTTTGCTTTGCTAAAAACATAAACTGTCGATCCTTATCAAAACCTCACCTTAAATTGTTAACAAAATGTTATTTGAATGTTTGCTGTTGAGATAACTTTCAAAATAAAAGAGTGTACAGAACAGCATTGACAGTTAAATTAAAGCAGAACCAACATTAAATTCCATGTAATGGGACACTGAACTGGGTAATAAAGTGCGTCAGTGTCCAGACGTGACGGTGTAGTGAAAACTTGTGAATGCATGTTTGTGTGTGCAATTGCACATATGCATGCACAAATTCCATACTGCCTAGAATTTGCTTCAAAATCCTGTGCTGCGCCTCAAGGCCCCCTTAGAATCTCATCATAGAAAAGAAAATGTATATCCCACTGTAATAGGTGGGAAGGACGATCCTTCGACAGTTTCTTTTTATACACAGCATTCACACCCTTTCAGACGAATCTCTGATTCATAAAACTGGCAGAAATGATATATTGAATCGAACGATTCACCAGATGATTTTAAGATAATTCTCTGACACCATAAGCCATACAGAGAAAAGGTGCAAAACCAAAACAGCCTCTGAGGCTTCATTTAGCCCCAACTCTTATAATAACTAATACATAAATAAACGGAATAATAACTGTATCAGAGATCTGTGCAAAGATCCATCCCTTTATAGGCAGCTCCAAACAGTAGCCCTAAACATTCATTCATTCATCTTCTGAACGGCTTCGTCCGTTACCGGATCAGCAGTCAACGGGCGAGAGGCGGGGTACACCCTGGACAAGCCGCCAGCTCATCACAGGGCCACACCCACACGCACACACACATACACACACACACACACCGAGGGGCAATTTAGTGTGCGTCTGTATAACACACTAATCAAAGCGCCAGTAGCTTTGTTTGTCTGAGGCAGTGCTTTCCCACAAAAACAGATACGTGTTGACCAGACATGATGTGAAGCGTCATGATTGGTCTAATACGGGGGTTAATTGTGGCAACGACCCCTTACAGCTCAAGCCAAAAGTATAGTAGTAGTAGTAGTAGTTCTTTTCAACATAGCTGGAGAAGGGAGTATGGATTTAGTCCGAGAGGAAAGTGTGGCCTGCAGGACATCGAGCGTGCGGCGGCATTTTGAGACTGAACACGAAAAGAAAAAACTGGAGCACGAGCAATGTTTGCTAAACTTAGACTTAGACTTAGTGTATACAGAACAACATTTTGTTGCATTTAGGCTCAGTACAGTTTTTATAATATATCAAAATATAATAAATAAAATAGATTTAACGATATAATGCACTGTAATAACAACAATAAACAGAGCAGCACCTTCAAGACGTTTTGTGCTGTTAAAAAAAAAACAGGCAACTACACAACACTGATTTATAGATTACATATAACAATCAAATAAGGTACTTGGTAGTTCAGTGATCATGTTTAAATACTGCAAAACACTGTAAAAAAAACAGATAATTACAAATGGTTTTCATTAAAGAAGTAAGCGCTGAGCTTGAGCAGGTTGTAAAGCGGTACGCGTCATGAAAAACGTTGCCGACCTCTGGTCTCCGGTCGTGGGCATATTTTACCGAAAGGTCAATTGAATTGTACATCAACAGCATAAACACAACAAACCATTTATTAAGAAAAACACCCACAGGAAATAGAGATTGTGGAAGAAAATTAGAAATTATACTATTACCTCGGCATTTGTAAAAACATTTTTTGACGAAAGATTAAAGGAAATACACGTCCTAGTATGTGGATCAAGGCCAAATTATTATTATTATTTATGCTAAATCAGACTGTAAAACTACCCCCCCCCCACACACACACACACACCTTTCACTTTGTGGCACACAATTGTTGATATGTCCTGATCAATAGTTGCTATAATTTCAAACGTGCTAACATTCACACAGAAACATTTTCACCAGCAGCTCTGGTCCTTTGGACTCTCCTCAGCTCCGCGCTAATCCCGTCTGTCTCCTCCCGCAACGAGCACAGACTGATGACCTCCAGGACAGAAGCCACGCAACACCTCTGTGCGTGGCTGCGCGCACTTCGGAAGCCACGTCCGGACCTTCCACCCGTTACCCTCCCCGCACACTAAAAACGGCTTCCTGCGCACTAATAGGCCTCCGTTTGGGTCTGTGTTTCCATCGGCGTCTGGCCCTGCTGCAGTCAGCCACGCATACGTGCGTGTGGAATGCGGGGGGGGGGACGGGGGCGCCCCCGCCTTTAACAAAAACACCACGCGCAGCGCAGCAGCGACGTGGCTCCGTGGAAAGCAGCGCTGAATGAATGCGTAATAACGAGACGCCCTGCGGCCCCAGCGCACATCAGGCCCCGATGACGTCCCGTTATTGATTAATCCGGACATTCTGTTGCGTGTGACGTCACTCCATAAATCTGGACATTCGTCTGAACATTGCGCTGCTCGATCTGAGGTGAGCGCGTCAGACTCGAGTCCCTTTTCGTGAGTCGCTCCTGGGACGCTCGAGTTGACTTCAAAGCAAAACTTTCAACTTCTACGGAACACCGTGTTTACCAAGAAGATTCGACCCGCATCGATCCGATCCGAGGGGCGTATCCTAAACATGTAACGTCACTGGGCTCGTACAGTTTCCAACACTGGCAGTGGTTTTTATTTTAATCTATTTTTTTTTCTCAAAGGCGTTCGAACCGAAGACGTGTCATCGCGCCAGCGATTACAAAGAAAAGGGCATTTTATTTTTGTTGGATTAATACAGTTATTAGAAGCCAATAATTACACACAACTCGTAAGACACGATTGTCACACCTCGGCCAGGGAACGCACACAAGTTAAAAGCGACACTGCGCCTCGGCTGCGGCGCACGGAGAGGCAGGTGACGCTGCGTAACCAGCAGCGCGCAGCATTTATCAGCCAAACGCAGCAGAGAAAGGGTAAATGATCACCACTACATGGGGGCATTGTGAAAAATGTGCACGAAGGGCAAAAGTAACTTACATTAGTCCATGCAAACACAAAGGTAAGCAGACGCGCCGTTAATCCAGTTTGTTTTTAGATTTGTATGAACGCAGTTGGACTGCGCCTCTCTTTAGTCCCGCCCCGCGGCAGGACGACAGCGTTATATATGCTTACTATAGAATCCACCTCGACGTCCAATCACAAGCCTCCTTCTCTGCGGTAGCGTCAGCTCCAATTGGTCGAGATGTCCGTCAGTCTTGTGCTGAACGTCCAGCTGTCTCCTTCCCATTTAGGGGTGTGTCGTGACGTACTACAGTTTGATTAGTGGTAAACAATTGCGTCGAAAAGAATCCTTTATAAAACAAATAAAAATGCACAATTTCACAGATATTTTTATTTTTTTTGCAGGTTGTGAAAAGTCATGGCTTTTTGCTTGCCTGCCCTGCCTGAATGGGGACTGGAAGAAATTCTATGAAACGCTATAAATATCTTCATATTTTGGTGCAAGTGTGTTCAATATGTGTGTTAAATTTAAAATATTTAAAAATGTATCTAACTTTGCCTTTCTAACGATGAACTATTAATGACTTATATATGCATAATATATGAAAGTTCCAGCATCCTCTATCGCTCTCTTTCTGCTTGCCCTGTCTACAAAAGAGGAGGCAACAGACACACACGCACATGCCAAGATCATAACAGCCAAGAGGTCTCAGCACAGTGTGTCTATGTGGAGGCAAAGCAGAGCTACCATGTTCACTTTATGTATTCATCCCTTGAGGTTTGTGTTTTTCTTTTTTTTGGTCTGGGCTAGGCAACAAGCAATAATACAAATGAGACGGGCAACATTAGCCCCCGTCTGTCCAATAAAAAGCTAATTGAAGTCTGCTTAGTCTGAGTATGTGGAATAATTGTTAGACGTGGGATGCTTTTAAAATGCCATAAACAGCACTTTATTTGAAACTATAATATACCATACATGTTTCTACATATTGCATTATGACATGTTATTTTTAAGATAACATGTCATGATGCAGACCGCCTCTCGCCCATTGACTGGTATAATCTGTGTGATACTCTAAAGACATATTTGCTGTACTCAGAGAATGAAGTGGGATTTGGGGATTTCTAAATTCGGCTGCTATAAAGTGCCAGAGTAAGTCCACAGGAAAAAATAAGTAACTTCTTACTTTTTAACAGAGGCTAGCCGTATTGTATGTATTGTATTTGTAAATGCATATTCAAGAACTATTCCCATGCAGTGACATGCTCTGTGTGTAAATCCTGGTACCTGTCACATGTGTACTTGCCAATCCCCAGCGCTTAAGTAGTGAACTGATCAAACGGAAAAATTCAGCAACATGGCAATGACAATAGCAACAAGCTGCAGTCAGGAAATGAATAATCTGCTGGAGGTGACTATTGAAAGTTATTTGAACTTTTTTGTTTTTTCCAGCACGTGCTGACATGTTGATCCCGGCTACATATGGTGCTCAGGATCAGCACTGGACAGCTCCATAGGTAGTCGGCTATACATGGAGCTGTCCAGTGCTGATCCTGAAAGTGACGTCTTTTCCGCGGCATTGACTCGGGGAATGTTCTTTATCTTGCCCACTTCTGTTTTTTTTTTGGTTTGCTCATGTCCATGACAAGACAAGGTGGTGGCTTTTTGCTTTTGCTTTGATTTTGTATCGATTCTCTTTGTTCCTGCGTGATGATTGCATTTGAATGGAACTTTTCCACATTATTAGATGTGTTAATTTATTCCCATCACAAACTTTGGTTCATACTTATGATTTTTCTCATTTACAGTTTGGCTTTATCTCTAGCAATTTTTAAGTTACAACCTTTTCAAAAAGTGATATCAAAACTGAATATTTTATTGTAATTACTGAGTTAAATAAAAAAAACGAATAGTTATTTAACAGCATGTTAAGGAGTTACATTTATTTTACATTAAATGACATTACATTTAATTACATTTTTACTGTGTTACGGTTTACATTTGGCCTTTGGAGGGCAAACATAATGCTAATGTGGCCCTTGGAGAAAATGAGTTTGACACCCCTGACCTAAGATAAGTCTACGTTAAACATAAAACAATCCAACCCTGAAAAAAAAAGAACTGAAATGTTGAATTGGAAATTCCGATCTTCCCAAATTCCCAAATGCCAGCAATCAATTTCATCACTCAGGAAACGGCTTTAAGACCAAGCCGTTAGATGGCTTGTAATGAATATTCATGCATGAATGTCTCTGCGTTCTGGGGTCCACCAGCTTGATCTTTTCACCCCGTGATAAGAAGTTATTTTATGTGTAACTTCTCGAATGTACTCAAACACAGAACACAGGGCCCACAAAGAATGCACATTTTATATTGCATGCCCGATATATCGATATTCTTCATACATTCATTTTCTGAACCGCGTTGTCCGTTACCGGGTCGCGGGTCGTGCTGGAGCGCATGCCAGCAGGCAATGGGCGAGAGGCGGGGAACACCCTGGACAAGCTGCCAGGTCATCGCAGGGCCGTCTTGATACCTACATATTTTTGCAGCTGGATCAGGTACCTTCTGGGCAAATGCACGTAATAAATGTAATACAGTAGATTAATAAGTAGGAGAATGTGAACAATGACATTTGGATGGCATGAAATAGACTTATATTAAGCTGATTATTATTACAAATCCACATGTGATCCTGTATGCATTTAATAATTGAGATTAAAGAAGAAAGAAAAGGAAAGTTATGCAATCCACGACTTTATTCATTCAAATCTTATGCTTTATATTCAAAGCACATTATATTTACTGATATACTGACCCCATGTTCCAGTTGTGCTCATTCAAATTCCCCCGTGCTTGACTGGAATTTATGCAGCTATTTTTCAAGAATATGGGTCAAGTTTAGTGCTTCCTGAAACCTGTGATGACATTGCTGTGGATTTGGAAGACAAGGCAGAGCTGAGGGAAGGCCTTGCTGTCACAGGGACAACGCCCTCCCCGGACGGTGCAATCCTGCCCAGATATCCCTGAGAAACTTGTGGCACATGAGGCAAAGTTGATCAAAAAGTGCATTTTCCAATTTCTGCACCATTCCTTTGGTTTGTGTAATCTCATTGCTCCTTGCAAGTTTTGACTGCAGCTGAAACAATTAGTGTGAGGACTGCATTCATGCAAGCAAAGGTCCAGGCATGTGTGAGAGCCAATGGGCCAAGGCATGGCCTGCCTGCCTGCCTGCGATATATTTGCTTTTCCAGCTGTTTCCGAGACTCACCCTGTGAGTGGGAGAGAAAGTGATGAATATGCGTGTGTTGATTTTCAGGTCGGCAGTGGGGGAGTCGAAGTGAGATATTGAGATTCATTCTAGGAAGGAAGATAGTGACGGAGAGTGGACTAAAGATGGAAATTAGCCATTGGCTATAATCTTACATATTTACGTGTAAACGTTCATGAATATGTATTGTCCCTGTTTAAATAAACTCAAACTCAAAGAAGCTGTGTCTTTGTGTGTCCTGCGCTGTAATTTATTTGTTGCTATTATGCTGGAATGTGTTTGCCAAATGGAAACACCCACAGACAACCCAGTCACATCACCTTTTTTTTATCTAGCTCTTACAGACATTAGGGGAGATGAAGCCCCCCCCCCACACACACACACAAGCCTTGCTGCTCCTCATATAGACTGAGCAGCCTCTCAGAGGCATGCTGTAGGGAAGATATCAAGCGTACATCAATTAACATTCGAGTATTTAGGCTGCATATATGCACACATGTTTAAAGAGTATACATGATCAACATTGGTTTAATGTAAATTCTAATTGTTATATATGACGTAAACATTAGAGCACGTGCGTCAAACTCAAGGCCCGGGGGGGCCAAATGTGTCCACCATATTTTGTGGCCCACGAGAGCTGTGTTTTTATAAAATGCTGCATCTGTCACACATGTTCTTAGCAGCTCTCAATTGTTGGTTGCACTGCAGATCTGTCCCTCTCAAAAGAGTTTTGAACAAAGTTAATGTGCTGGATGATATTTTACTTTATTTAATGTGTGCAAACCTTTACACGGGGGCCTTACCTTTAAGTGCAGAATAAATCCCCACAAGCACGGGAAACAATTCATGCTATCACAGGTAACTATGCGAATGAATATGGATTTTACAATTTGTGGGTAGAAACATCGTCAAATATGAGTGTTGTTCTTTAAAAAATACATTAAAAATCTATTTTGAAATAAAGATAAAATAGGGCTTCCTCCCACCACCAAAAACATGCAAATTAGGTGAATTGGTTACATTAAATTGCCAGTGTGTGTGTGTGTGTGTGTGTGTGAATGATTGTCTGTCTGTGTGTGGCTCTGCGATGATCAGGCGGCAACAAACAAAGCGGTTCGGAAGATGATGAAGTGGGGTGAACACGAGCACTGTTAACATGGATTGTCTGTTTTTCGGATGCATCGCTCAGTGTTTGCATCTGAGTTTGTTTGAGAACAATTGTATTCCATTTAAAAATTTACTGAGAATCAATAGCTGTTATTTATTGTTTCTAATTCTGATGTTAAAATTCATTTTAATGTCGCAGTATTACAAAGGGAAATACACAACTTTAGGTTCTCTCCCACGACGGTGCAACAGAATCCTCCTGATGCATCTTTGTTATCTAATTGATAACCTTTTGGAGATGATCCAGATCAACATGTGGACGGTGTAAATCCAATTAGGAGGGAAATGAGCTGCCGAGTGCTTTTCTAGTTCCCACTTGTTTCAGTTCTTCAGGAACCGCTTAATGTGAAGTGACTGGGCTGGGAAGAGGATACACACCAAGCACCAACACTTCCAGCCGGATTGAATGCGGTCCATTGCATAGCGCGGTCAGAGATCAGTGCGATCATAGTGCACCGCCCGCGCACAGCGCGTCTGAGCAAAAATAGTTTTCATCTCTGTTCCTACAGTAGCAAGAGGAAGAAGTGGAAGGATGTATAATCTTTGTTTCAGAATCATTGAGAATGTGTGGTCCCCTGTTGTGGGACACTACTTAGCTTACTGCCAGAGCATACAGGGGGCAGCAATAGATTTTTCTTAAAATGAGCATTACTTCTCTGAAAGCTCATAAAAGGAGAGACGAAGGAATGAAATACAATGAAATGACTCTCCTCCTCTCGCTCTCTCTCTCACTCCCCTCACGCTCCCTCCTTCTCAACCCAACCGGTCCAGACAGATGGCCACCCACGCTGAGCCTTAGGCTCTGTCCAAGGTTTCTGCCTGTTAAAGGGAAGTATTTCCTTGCCTCCATCTCCAAAGTGCTTGCTCCTGTGGGTCAAGTTGGGTTCTGTCTTTCCCTGCTAATCCTGTAAAGTGCCTTGCGATGACTTCCTTTTGTGTTCTGGGCCTGGCGTTATAGAAATAAAATTGAATTGAATTGAATTGAAAGAGTGAAATAAAATTGCTACTAATATAACTTACTTTTTTATTCTGTAACTGCACATGTTAAATGCCATAATTTGAATCACTATATATTGAAAGAAGATAATTCAGAGACCACAAACCTCGCCCATTCCAAAGGATCCCTTCTGTATTGAGATTCATTCACCACGAAAACGTTACACCTAACACTCAGATCTTTTCATAATAATAATATTTTCATAAAGCTGCTCCAGAGGAGACAGTATTTCCAGTTCCATTGAGTGGGTCATGCCAAAAATGTAATTAGCTGTTGCTATCGCTGATATCTGTCTCTGATAATAGTTGAATTCAAATTAATTTTTTTCGAGGCAAATATCTTCACTCTGACGCAGATGAGCCGTCCGTTGGGCCTTGGCAGAGGTATGTGTGTTTCTGATTTTATTCTAGAAAATGGTGTAACGTCTAATTTACAATAAAATTCAGTGCTGATGTTCGTCTCTTGAATACATGATATTGGTGTGTTTTTTCTCTACACCTGAATTCTGCCAATAGATCTGTAACACGAGGGAAATAAATGTTTGTGGTTGACGTGGAAGAGGAGGCAAAGGACTGAACGGAGGGGACAATAGGCCGACACCATTCAACAGCCCTGATTTATGTCAAGCCGTTGCACAACATCCCCCCCCCCCCCCCCCCTTTGCTCGTGCCTCCCTTTCTTGTTTCAACACTGGCTGCCCTGCCTTTGCCTTTATCTCCTTCTAGCTGAATTCAGCAGACAAAGGCTAAAGTGATTCTGAAAACAAAAACATTGAAACATGGAAACATGGAAAACGACTAAATCTATGCGATGAGAAAATAGGATCATTTGAATTAAATTAGTTAATATTTAATGCAACATAACTTTATTATACACATTTCCCCGCTTTGGATTAAAGTACAAGAGAAACATGACAATGCATGCAGTGAATCTGTTTCCTTTCTCGTCCTGCTGTATTCCAACCTGCCTCCCACTCCCACTCCCACTAGCTCTCCCTCCGCTCCCTCATGACCTTTGCTCTACTGGGACTCATTACAAGTAATGAAGAGGAAACCAAAAGCTTGATATTATGTAGGTGTGTGGATACACTCTGGCGCCTCTCACCACAATAAACTGCTGTACACCTCGGTATGCATGTATTTTATAGATACTTCAGGGGTTGCCCAAAGATGACGTGAATAAATGTGAAAGTCACACCTGCTTTATCTGGCATGTGCAGCCTAATACTGTAGCAGCGTGCATTATCACAGGAATGAACTGTATTTCCACTCCACTCATGATAAAATGAATGCATGCCCATTGCACTTCAACCAGAGGGTCACCAGTTCAAGTCCCGCTCCTGTGTGGACTGGTGGCTGGAGAGGAGCCAGTCTACCTCCAGGGCACTGCCCAAGGGCTCCTTGTCCTTATTTTACTTAGGCCCCCTAAATAACCTTCTTATGTTTTTGGACAAACAAACAGGATGACTGGCAGCTTATGGTGAGGAGTGAGACATCAGCTTCAAATTTTATATGAACTGTTGCTTTTGTCTTTTTTTATGTCTCTTGTTTCAACACCATGTCTTGACTGCTTAGCATGACGATATGAAATTAAGTTGATGATGCCCACTGTGGCTGAAATAAAATATGTGTGTGTGTACAAGCTCAGCTTATGAGTCTTATGATATAAAGTGAAATTCCTCATTATCTGCCAGCTGGTGCCAAATCTCTGCATATATGGAATATGAAGCTGGGTGGAGAGATAGTCTCAACATGACGGAGACACTGCAGAGTATTGTGGCTTCAGCGCCGCATCACATCCCAAACTGGATCCTCACACAACCGGAGGCCCAGTGTTGGAAATGACGTTCAAAAACTACTGCTATAATTTAAGGATCATGCATAAAGGATGAGGGCTTCCTTTTGTCAACGCAGTGCAAGCAGAGTAGCCCAGCAGGGTATAATTTCATTTCCGGGAGCATTTCTTGTGGCATTTTTGTTTTTGTATCCTCACTTTCATTGAACTATGAAATCATACATTTCCCCTCCTTAGTGGCAGTTTCCTACCAATAAAAGTACTCTTTTGATGACCAGACATCCTGAACTTGTTCCCCATGACTGGAAACTGGCAGCAGGTTCTGAAGAAATGTGTCATCCTGGGTTCAATTCAGTAATCCTTAACGTGCCGTAGTTTTATTTCTGTCTCAGGTTTGTCAGGATTTCCTCCCACTGTTGGCCACGTGATCTGCCGAGGAGCTGTGGCGAGGCAGCAAATACAAATACAAGGTGGACATTATTCTGAATTTTTCAATAAATGGACAAAATAAAGAAGAAGAAGAATTCAATATTTAATAGCTATCCTTTCAACTTGTACTGAGATGTGTTTTTCCCCTCCGCCGAGGTGGAGGTTATGTAATCGCCGGCGTTGCTTTGTTTTTCTGTTAGCAAGAAAACTCAAACAGACGATTTTGGTGATAATCCAGGCGATATCCTGGAATATGGATCACTTTGAAATTTCTTTAGCATTGCAGTCAATGGATATTCAAAATTAGTTCCTCAATATTTCATTTGATTTTGATGTTTATGGAATGTGACACAGTCATGTAGGGTGTGGGCCTCTATCTTACCACCGAATTCTATCCGGATCGGATCCAGAGTGAATCAGTCAGAGGTTTAATGAAAGGTCAATGTTGCGTGACGGTCTCCATGCTGCTCCAGATGCTTTTCCACCCAAGCAGGAGACACTGACTGACTGTAATTTGAGGGTATAAATATAGAGGATATTTAATCTTGGTTAGAATTCCAACATTACTCAGGACCTCTTAAAAATCAAGAGCATGAGTTCCAGTGTGTGGTAAGTCACACAAGCCTTAAAGCGCTAAATAGAGACCATTAACACTGTTCTTCTGTTAGAAAATCAGTTCACCTGCCCTGCCCTGGAGTGGATTGTAGGCCAAGATGCTCTAATCCAATCAAACAATTCAATTCAAATGTATTTCTATAGTGTCAGATCATAACAGAAAGTCATCTCAAGGCACTTTACAGGTGAAGCTGGGAAATACCTGCAGCGAAAGACAGAACCCAACTTGTTCCACAAGAGCAAGCACTTTGGCAACGGAGGCAAGGAAAAACCCTCCCTTTAACATGCAGAAACCTTGAACAGAACCTAGGCTCATAGTGGGTGGCCATCTGTCTAGACTGGTTGGGTTGAGAAGGAGGGAGAGAGAGAGAGACAATGACAGAGTGGGAGAGACAAGGACAGGTAGAAGGAGAGTCAAAAACAAAGAGTAAGTAACAAACTTAGGAATCAGCATATGGCAGCTCAACTGGCATATTGTCAACCTTTGACACAATAATCCACAACCTTCATTACTGTGGGATGCATTATGAGAGATTCCAGTCGTAGAATCACTGCCGGTACAATTTAGAGAGACGCTGAGCTTTGCTGATTTCACCGCCACACGAGGAAATGGGAGCAGAACTATAGAACGTGTTGCTGCACACGATGGGTAAAGTTGGATACGGAGGATCAAAGCAACGTCAATTGGGAGACGCTGAGGTTACACATTTAATAATAATCCTACTTTAGTTACACCCTGTCTTGCCCCAGTCGAAAGAGCAGACGGACCGTCTCCGTGCTATTATTACTGCAGCGCATGCAATGAATGCTGCGTCGCTCTTTCATGAATTGTGTTGAACTCTGATGCTTGTTGTAAATGACCAGGTTATGGTGCAGCTCCGGTGACAGATAGAGGTCATATCTCAAAGAAAATGATTAAAAAAAACACAGTCAGTTTCGGTTCCAGAGTAAACAAGACCCCCCCACCCACCCCTGCAACTTCCTACCATGCAAGCACTGCACATGCACGGTCAGAAAGTGCATTTAATCGTCACTCAGACACTTTTTGCAGAGTATGGATCACTGCACACTTGCGATGGCGACAATACGAGGATGAGAAGGGCAACGCTGATTGGCTTTCCATTTCCAGAAACCAAAGGTTCATCCCCTCGCAGCCCCCCCCCCCCCCCCCCCCCAACAGGCTGCTGACCGCTGACCTTTTCCTTTCACAATGCTGCACCATGTAACCAGATGCTGCAGCATCAGTGATATGATAAATGGCTCAATTATTTCCCCAAATAAATGGCTCAATTAGATTCATTTTTGTCCTCAAAGTAACTGGTGTGATTTATAACCCCCCCCCCCCCCATCAACCAAAACATGCATCTGAGTCAAGAAATATTCAATCATACATTAATTTGGTGATGCTTTTTCCTTCTTGTTCAGCTGAATTCAGGCATGTGTGTGTGTGTGTGTTATGCCATAGATCCTTGCCGCTCTATCTCCTTGTCATTTTTCTGACATCGTTGCAACTGCCCCCCCCCCTCTCTCTCTCTCTCTCTCTCTCTCTCACACACACACACACACACAAAACCTTCGTTCACAGTAATAAGCTTGTCTGTGGGAGTTCTTCTCGGTACAGTACACAGTCTGTGGCTTTTATCAGGGTGTCCCACCTGGAGGGAGTCTGGGAGTAGACAGATTTAGATCTCTTTCTGCGCCGCAGGAATGAATGAGGAGTGTTTGTGTTGTGCGGTGTTTAAACAGTGCTCTTTTTTGGGTTGGTAAGTGGCTCCAGGAGTGTGAGGCTGCATAATGATGCTGTTGGATGAAAGTGTTGGATCTGTAGCATGTCAACAAAGAATTTACAAAAGTTGCTGGAGGGCAACGTTCCCTCTAAGATGCGCGCGCGCGCAATTGCGCACTGCTGATGCGTTCTTCGCGCAGCGAAACTCTCCTCTGCGCACAAAAACAAAATCCAACCTGAATTAAAAATAAAAGAAACACGTAGAAACTAATCCTGTGCTACTTTTCAATGTGAGCCGGTGAGTGACCGGTGACCGGCTGCTGCAGCCAACGATGAGAGTCACGTGCGTTTTTACGCAGCTAATCGACGTCCGGCGCCACAGGTGTTTGTGCGAACAAAGCGGCGTGGCCGATGTGGAGGGAAGACGCGCTCATGATGTGACGTGCTGCTGATGTCGACCCTTTATAATAATGACAAGAGGGGGCCTACCCTACGCCTGTTTGCCTTTGTGTGGCTGTGCTTACACACCATGGCCTATGGCTGGCACACAGCAAATGAGGATGAACAATAATAGATTGTAAACAACATTTGTGACCTATTTCCAGCATTAAAGTGTAGGTTGAACCAGCTGTGACACTGACAGCCTCACATCCTCTTGGATTTCAATCATATTCTTGCATCCAAAGTCCAGAAACACATTGATCTGCAACCAATCCTGCTTAGCAGGTCAACTATGTTTCTGTGTGTATCTGTATCTGTATTTTTTGGGTATGTGTGTTTGCTGGTCACAGATGGGGCTAAAGGAGCAGCAGCTCAAGAGGGAATCGTATGCTCACGTGTTGCAGATTGTGTGGATTAAGATGTGTAGGATATCGGGTTAAGCAACACGCCGCACCCGTGCATTGAGCTGTGTGTGGAAGGCCGCGTACCACTCAGGCAGAGAGTGGTTGCATCGTAAATAAGAATCACGCTCCTTTCACTGCAATGCAGAAGATTGCCAAACATGGCAAACAGGATTCTAAATTATAATGGAGCTATCATCCACATAGAGAACATGTGTGGCACACTACGAGGAAAGCATGTGTGTGAAAAATGATGTCTCAGGAAGATAGTTGCAGCTAGACCTCCTTCCTTGTGTGGAAGTTGTCTTGTGAGTTTCTTCTCAGTCTGATATGGCCTTTTTTTCTTATTGTGCAAAAAATTACAATTGGATTGCATTTTAGATAGACAGACAGACATATATATATATATTTATATAGATAGATAGATAGATAGATAGACAGACAGACAGACAGACAGACAGACACTGGCCCCATGTGGCAAATGTCGGTACTACAATGCATCGATAACCTCACAACTGCTACTTCATTAGAAACAAAACTGTTAAATAAATACATGAACAACACGTATAGTTTTAAGATTGATTTGTACTCTTTGTGTTACCTCTAAACTAGAGATACAAATGTAGAAAATACAAATCTTTAATGTTACACTGGCAACTAAATAGATAGCCAATAGCAGAATACCATTAGGTCCAAAGGATTATATTCTAATTCTACAGATTACAATAATTCTACTTACACCATAATTTCGGTCATAGTAAGAGTTATATGGAAATTGAAAAAGCCAAACTGACGTGACGTACGTCAGAGTTCGGTCCCATGGTGTAATGGTTAGCACTCTGGACTTTGAATCCAGCGATCCGAGTTCAAATCTCGGTGGGACCTCGTCCTTTTCGCTCCTTGTAAAAGTCCAGAAAAATATACATGCACTGTTCGTCCTTGATATTGGACGAATGAGGCGAATCTAATAACAATAGTTATATGAATAAGTGAGTGCAGCTGGGTACAACAACCGAATTTAATGGTACTTTTAAAACGGTAAAATTCAAGATGCAAAATATAAATAAATATTCTTCAAATATACATTTCATCAACATTTTATTGCACTGTTTCTGGATTTACTAAAATGTATACTCTACGATAATGATGTGTCTGTACTGGTCAGCACTGACTAAAACGTAAAGCGACCACTGTGCAGACTAGATAAATACTGCCCTCATATGGCGTATACAGTTATTACAACTCATTCCTCTTTTATCAATGGTGTTACAGTTTTGGTGCTTTTTTCACATCACTACTAATATTTACACAGAAGTTAGTGCATTTCTCAAAACAATTAGTCCAAAATGCAAAACCTAGTGGATAACCTGCAAAAGCACGCTAGATGGATTGTCCATTCCTCAAAAGCAAGTCTTCATGTCAATGAAACTGCCAGTGTCATCAAAGTCTTCACACCATCGTTAATGAACAAGAGAGTCAAATGGCTTTTTCATGTTTCGGTATAGCAGTTTATTCTCTCAGTGTTTTCCAATGCAAAAAGGTCAGAACTCAGTGACAGTACCATTGTACATTGTACAGCAATTTGGGAGTAAGTGAGTACAATACAGTGAAAACGTACGTATCACATTTTTACCGCATATGCTTTTTGAAATTCTACAGCATTGTGCAAAAGAAAAATAGACTACAGTCACTTATTTAAAACAAACATAACAAAACACCCTTTTGGTAGAGCTGTGAAAAATATAACAATACATATTGTAACTGAACACGGGTAAATCATTCTGGCATATCCAGATGTTCTGTCTGTCTGGCCACATGTTTTCATCTACATCACAACGGATATCTTCCCTTGCAATGCAGCGAGGAAAGAATCTCCTGGAGTGGTGAATCCACCCTCTGCATGTCTGCTGTGATGTCATCACATGCTGCATGCATGGCTGCTCGCAAGGACATTTGCGCATAAAGAAAGGTATACAATTAGCTTGAAAGAATTTGATAACGATTTCAACAATTTTGTATGTAATAGCATAGCATATGTAGCCGGCTACATATGGAGCTGTGCAGTGATGGAGTTCGCCTTCAGGATCAGCACTGGACAGCTCCATATGTCGCCGGCTAATAAATGAGCTGTCCAGTGCTGAAGTTCTCATTCAGGTTCAGCACTGGACAGCTCCATATATAGCCAACTCCGTATGGAGCTGTCAATTCAGCACTGGACAGCTCCATAGGTAATTGGCTATATATGGCACTTATGATCAGCACTGAACAGCTCGATAGATATGGAGCTGTCCAGTGCTTAACCTAAATGTGAACTTCAGCTCTGGCTGGACAGCTTCATAGGTAGTTGGCTATATATGTAGCTGGCCACATATGGTGCTCAGGTTCAGGGCTGGACAGCTCCATATGCAGCCAACTACCTATGGTGCTGTCCAGGGCTGATCCTGAGTGCCATATGTAGCTGTCCAGTGCTGAAGTTCGCCTTCAGGATCAGCACTGGCCAGTTAGCCGGCTACATATGGCACTCAGGATCAGCACTGGACAGCTCCATGGGTAGTTGTCTATATATGGAGCTGTCCAGTGCTGATCCTAAAGGCAAACGTCAGCACTGGAAAGCTCCATATGTAGCCGGTTACATATGATGCTCAGGATCAGCACTGGACAGCTCCATATGTAGTTGGCTATATATGAATCTGTCCAGTGCTGAAACTGAATGTGAACTTCAGCACTGGACAGCTTCATATGTAGCCGGCTACATATGGCACTCAGGATCAGCACTTGACACCTTCATATGTAGTTGGCTATATATGAATCTGTCCAGTGCTGATCCTGAAGGTGAACTTCAGCACTGCACAGCTCCATATGTAGCCGGCTACATATGGAGCTGTCCAGTGCTGATCCTGAAAGTGACGTCTTTTCCGCAGCATTGACTCGGGCAATGTTCTTTATCTTTCCCACTTCGGTTGGTTTTTTTGGTTTGCTCATGTCCATAACAAGACAAGGGGGTGGTTTTTTGGTTTTGCTTGGATTTTGTATCGATTATATTTGTTCCTGCATGATGATTGCATTTGAATGGAACTTTTCCACATGAGAAGTGTTAATTCATTCCCATCACAAACTTTGGTTCATACTTATGATTTTTCTCATTTACAGTTTGGCATTATCTCTAACAATTTTTAAGTTACAACCTTTTCAAAAAGTGATATCAAAACTGAATATTTTATTGTAATTACTGTGACGGCTATTTGTGAGCAGCAGTATGGCTTCATGCCGAGGAAGAGTACCACAGATGCAATGTTTGCTTTGAGGCTAGCAATTGGCAAAGTACAGGGAAGGCCAAAAGGAGCTGCACTGTGTCTTTGTAGACCTAGAGAAAGCCTATGACAGGGTGCCCAGAGAGGAACTGTGGTACTGCATGAGGAAGTCTGGAGTGGCAGCAAAGTAGTTCAGAGTAGTTCAGGACATGTACGACAGCAGTGAAGTGTGCAGTCGGACTAACAGGGGAGTTTAGTGTAGAGGTGGGATTGCACCAGGGATCAGCTCTAAGCCCCTTTTTGTTTGTCATGGTGATGGATAGACTAACATATGAGGTGAAACAGGAAGCTCCTTGGAATATGATGTTTGCAGATGACATTGTGATCTGCAGTGAAAAGGTAGAGGAAAATGTATATGTCTGCTCTAGAAAAGAGAGGAATGAAGGTGAACAGTCTTGAATGTTAAAAATATATAAACAAGAATATGCTTCAATTCAAAACATCTTAGACGTTTATTGGAATGTTTCTTAAATGTCTTTCCAGAAATGCATTTTCTATGCAGTACAGAAATGGCAAAAAAGAATTAGTTAAGAAGCCTCTTGTTTCTTACAAAGGTTACTTTTATCTCTGGTGTAGAAGTACACACTGCTGCATCCACACTGCAAAATGTATATTCCCAATATGTTGTACATGTGTTTCATCCTAGAAAAATACCATATATATCTGACAATAGCTCACTTTCAAGCGTAAGATTTCGAAAATATTCCAGTGGAATCTGAAAAGGTGCTGGTACTATAGCATATTGCCAGTGTGCCTACAGCGCAGTACATGTGCAAATACTTTATATCTCTGTGATGTGTCAGTGAAATGAATGTGTGCATTTGGATAAAATCACGTTTTAACAATAACATAAACCTTTAGATATAGTGAATCAGTCCATATTATCAAAATCACAGTCATTATCCTGCTCACAAACCTCTGCTCCCAGTTTGAATCGGGCAAATCGCAACCCATGACATTTTACTCACAGTTTAGTTCCTGGAAGTACATCCATTTAAAGCCGATGATGATGGTGAACGTGTCACTAAAGGTGCCAATTTAATGCCCCTGGATGGTCTGATCAAAATCTCCCAGGTAGTTCATGTGTTATAGATGGAAACAGTAGAAAAACATTAAAATCTTGCATCTCCAAAACTTCATGGGCTCTTCCCTAAAACACAAAACCCTAACATTAACATCTTTCAAATTCTGTTAAGCAGTTTTTGTGTAAGATCTTCTTTGGACAAGTATGTAAAACAACATTCAGATTATTTCTGCCCTTTCATAGATTTTTTTTATTTATTTTAAACCCAAGTTGTAATCAGTGTAATAAAAAACCCTCTGTTTACAGGCGGACGGCAGCATGTGTGTGTCTGTGTGTGAGAGTGTGAGCGGGGCATTCTCTCTTCCTCCCATCAGATGTCGACAGGCCGCATTGTGTTCAGCGTGTCCACCTCCCAGTTGCTGCATGTGTCGCCGTTCTTCTTCGACCCATTGGCGTTCTGCTGGAGGCCGTCTCCCCTCTGTCCAGAAGCTGCAGCTGCAGGCGGCTCCAGGCTGATGGCCGCACGGCTGGTTTCCGTAGCGGAGGAGCTGTGGTAGTTGAAGTGGCTGCTGGTGATAGTCGTATCACCCCAGCCGGTCTTATCCCAGGCGGACTTCCACTGAGCCCACTTTCTCTTCACCGCCGTCTGGGCCTGGAGGTCAGGGAAGATACTCAGTTTCATGCCAATTATGTTTGTAATTTATTTAATTTTAATTTTGGAACATACCTCAGCATTGCAGAAGCAGAATATAATTGCAACCAAGAGTCCCTGTAAACAAGAACAGGACAACACACACATTAAACATTAGTAGGGACGACAGATGTCAGAGACAATCCTGTACATAATTCATGTCAACTAATCTGGTCCCTCGTTTTAATCTGAAAACCTTGGATCTAAAGGGGTGTGGCCATGGCATCAGATCAATGAATTTATCAGACTCAATTCTTCAGATCAGTCCTTTTGCGCTTCATGCACACAAACCTCATCATGGAAAACACGCGAAGAAATGCAACGCTCATCGAGTCGATGGCGAGACGTCGGTGATGGCAGCGTCAAGAGCTGCAATGAAAGCTACAGCGCCCTCCTTTCAAAAACCAAGGTAACGCGTACAATTATGCTTTATTTTAGTACTCACGTGTAACTGTCCTGTGCTTTTCTGTAATTAAGGTTATCTTTAATTCCTTTCTATATGTTCGCCCCACATAAACTCATTAAAAACGGTTTTAAACAAGTGTTTCTGGGGCTGGAGTATGAATTAACTGGAATTACATTCATTTAAAAGGGAAACATTGTTTTGGTTAACAAATGTTTCAGGTCACAAACGGAGTCAAAGAACGGAATAAGTCCACTGTATTTAACTAAAAGTTTAAAAACTATATACTTTTCTGTAAATATCTCGTTACAATGTGGAAACCTGTGGCTCATTGACAGGTGTGGCCTATATACATCTACATATATATATATATATATATATATATATACATTTTTTATTTCTTTTTACATTTATTTTCTGCGGTTTATAATCAGACATGCTCAACAGTCCGGAAATTACATGACTTTATTTTTGACTGCACCTGGAAGTGGCAGAAGATGTTTACAAAGAAATCGTAGATGGCCCGGCTGATGCGTCCCTCCGGCCTCCAGGGGAACAGGATGAACTGGACCCCAAGCAGGGGAATGAGGATGAGCGTGGCTCTCACGGCCTTCATGTAGGCTGTGGTCTCAGCACAGTGGGTGTCTTTCAGCTTGGTGATCAAGACCCGGACGATGTTCAAGAGGAAGAAGAGGTTCACCTAAAAGTCAGATTAAAATATATATATTTAATATGTACCAAGCTGAAGAAGTACAACTTTAGATTTACTGTCTTTGTGTTTATCTTCAGTCAAAATGAATGTCAAAGCGGAGGAAATTATCCTCACTCAATAATGAAATTAATAGTTTCATTAATGTCTGATTAAAATTGGTGTTTCAAGTAAAATTGATTTTCCAGTTACTAAACTAAAAAAATAAGGTTTTAAGTAGAAGATTAAACATGTATGAATTGCGAATTGAATGTGAAGAAGAAGAAAATAAATCCTTTAATTATTACTTACAAGCAGTGCGGCTTGAATGGGCCCATGTATGATATAGAGCAGGTGTGTGTGTGAGCTGATCCAACACCTGGAACAAGCACACAACATCTCACGGTTTCAGACTCAGCCAAATTCTGCTTGGTGAAGCAAAGTCTTCTCAGTATGAGAACCTTTTGATAATGATGATCCAGATCACCATGTGGAGGGTATAAATCCAGTTACAAGGGCAATGAGCTGCTTGGCTGAGGTCTTCGCTATCCGAGTGCTTTTCTAACCTTAATATGTTTCGAGTACTACATAGCCATGAGAATAATGCTAAAAACACATCTTACTTGTCATCGAAGAAGAGTCCTCTAGCAACAGCATACGTGATGGCAGGAACAATGGGAAAACCTGTGGACAAAGCCAGTCAGAAGATGAAGAAATACCACGAAACAGCAACTTAATACATCCTAAAAGTGTAATACAAACACAACCAATTTTAGTCATAGAATATTCTTAACCAGTATTAAAATGAACAGTCTGACATTAAGGGAAATATGCTAAATCAAAGGTTGTTATACTCTTATTGCAGCAGAAAACAAAGAAGGGACTGAAATCACCAAGACAATCAGACTCCCCAGGAGTATTAGCATTACTTTATGAATATCAATGCTCCCCGGCAGTTATGAAACCTGACTAACAAATCCCCTGGAGGCATTAACATGAAGGGTGGATTGCCTTGGTGGTTTCGGTCCATTCCTTGTTTCTTTTTTTTCTGCTCCAACAGGAGTATCTGAACTCTTTACCGGTCTCTCACCCGAAGAAGCCTCTTGGATGAAGGTGAAACACCTTCGATCTAACTTGAACAAGTGCTTCTTGTTTGCTCTTCAAAATTAATTTATCCCTTTAACTATCATTTAGAAAGTTTTTCTAATCTATTCTCAGAGAGCCTGTGGAAGAGATGATCGTCTCATCGACAAGAAAATTGATTTATGGACAGCAACAAAAACATTAGACACAACTCACTGGTAAGGGGCTATGGCAAGCTGATGTATAGCCACTCCTTTGGATCGGTGCTCATGCATATTAAGCGGTATTGTAAGTGCTTTATTTGAGTGCATCCATGTATGCAAAATACACCTGCACAGCATATTTATCAACATTTACTGTATTTAATGTGATATATGAGCATGAGATGGAAGCCTCTTGTGCTTCAATACAGCAGGAAACCACTTCAGAGAATGAAGAGTGAACCTTCCGACTGTCACAACTCACCCCATCCCAGGACATAGTACCAGAAGAGCTGCTGTTCCCCGACAAAGACGGCAACTATGATGAGCGTGTGGAGGTAGATGCCTTCGCATAGCATCCAGAAGTAGTTGGAAGTAGATGTGTATTGATTCAGCACAGTCAGAACCTTACAGCTGATCTAACAGACAGAGAACAACATTTGATTGAAACAACAGAAGCAGCCCACGGATTGTACACGTCTTAGGCCTGTCCCAGCAGGAAACCAGTCGTGTGGATGAGAACGCACCAACATCATTTGACAAATCTGAGTTAGAAAGCTGAGATCAAATTATTTATTTCGTTATTTCAACTTGGGGGATAACTCGAGCCAAAACATTTTGGTTCAGTGTGGGTGAAAGCAGCGTCTCACCGGGTTGCTGACATTTATGGCTTGGTTGTTGGCCACAGAGAGCGAGAGCCACATTATAGTAACAATGGAGTTAAAGATGAAGGAAAGGAACATGTTCTTGTGGAGGGAGATTCTCTGACAGCTGAGACTGCTGAAGGCGAGGAACAAGCAGAGACGGAACGTAAAGCGTGTTAGTCGGTATCTCTTTAGATTTTTAAATTGCTACTTTACCACATTTCCCCCCCCCCCCGGCAAAATGGCATCATGTTTTTCTCAGGATGGAATGCATCATGCGTCATACGACACTAAGACGGAGTCGGCTCATTGGATAGGCACGTGAGAGGCATACAAATACTGTAAAGGGGTCGATTTGAAAAGTCGCGACTCACTTAAAGTAGGAGAAGATGATCAAACAGATGATCAAGGAAACGATAGACAAGCCATGGCCCACCATGGCCAGGTAGTAGAGACTGATCGCAAACTGCAAGGAGAAATGAAAAAGAAAAAAACTGCTTATTCATTAGTTCTGAATAAATCCATTGAATGCTGTCGAAGAGCAGCAGCCCCATTGGAGGCGATGGGCGTCATGGTTACTTGCATTTACTCATTTTTCCCCTGCTCACCTGCTCCTGGCTCTACCTCTAATTACTCCCCTAACTGCAGCAAGCGGGATTGGCTGTTTGCTCTGGACACACCTGATCCTCCTTTGCGCTGCTCCTTAAATCTCCTCTCCACCGCCACATCTGTGCCAGATTTTACTCTTCCGCTTGTGCTCGCTGCTGCGCTGTCTAGTTTTGCCTACCCTCATCTGCTGCAGTTGCCTATTCCTTGCCTTGTGCCGATGATGACTTATACAATTACAGTAAATAACGCAAACGTGCTTTGGAAAGAAGAACCATCAGACTGAGAAGTTTAACAATCAGATTAGAGCAACACGATCTAAACTGTAATTGTGCTAAATGCAGGCTAAGCGTACTTAATTTACAACGATGCACTGAGACACTGATACATGAAGGAGAAATTCTACTCTGTTGGATCAATTGCCACATTGTTTTGATAATGTAACTTCAGTTCCAAAAACTGTAAAACGAGTTTGTAATCTGCCAAGCTAAAAGGGTGGGCGTTACTGAGAATGAAGAAGAATCTATCTAATTTTGTGATTACACACATATGACGCCACCTGAATGCAGTTGAAGGAGTAAAACTGCACGCTAATGAAAACCTTTGAAATCATCTCACCTGCAGCGGCTGTGATTTTACTCGTGCTTTACCTTGAGTTTGTCTTCAGTGTAGGCCTGACACTGGGTGTAGTTGGTCCACACTCTGTTGCTCTCAGGGTGGTGGAACCACTGGCCATCAGAGTTACACACTTTGGTAACCTTCTCTGTTTAAGACACAATTAATTAAAGTTCCACAAAATTGATTTTAGATGACTCTTGGTGCCAAACAGAAAATGACAAGCTAAGGTGGATCTGTGTCCTTGTTAACTGCAATCAATTAGACAGCAAATCGACAACGTGAAAATGACGTCTGCTGCATATGTGTGTGTGTGTGTGTGTGTGTGTGTGTGTGTGTGTGTGTGTGTGTTGAGCCTCACCAGCAGGGTCAAAATCAAGAAAGTATTCAGGACACATCTGCATGACAGTTCCAGGAGCGGAATCGCCCCAGCACAGCCAGCCGTCCCACGTACGGTTACAGTAAGTCCCTAACGGGGGGCACAAATATGAAAGGTCTCAACTGCAGGACATCGGAGGTGTGTGTGTGTGTGTGTGAGGGTTGGAAATAAAAAGAGAAATGAAAGAGCAGCATTAGTTTCTTCTGATAAAGAAGTGATGTATGTGGAATCTGAACTCATCACACGCATCTAAAATGCCTTCACTGGAGTCCTTTTTATTTTATTTTACATTGTCTCCATCTGTGGTGCTTGCTTTACATCCATATCTGCTATGTCCTGTGCAGCAATGTTTGCTTGTTTGCTGTTGCACAGCCATCCTCAATTCAACATTTCCAACAAATAAAGCATTAGTGGCTTTATCTGGAAATTTAATGAGAAAAAAACTCGGAGAAACCTCCGGCCAGCAGCTAATTCCCCTCCTAATTGGGTTTACACCGTCCACATGGTGATCTGGATCATCGCAAAAGGTTCTAAACTGTTCTTGGTACATTGAAAAGTAAAAGTGAATCGGAGTTGATTTTTTAATCCGTAAATGGTGTTTTTATTGTTAACATTTAAAGACGGAGGTTACTAGTGTCTTGCAATATAATAAATAACATAAACTATATTACCAAATACGTTTTAAACTATAAACAAGCAACCAATAATGATTTGCCTAAAGTGTTATAATCACACACATATATGTTATAAAACTGCAAGTTCTCTGTCAGTGACTCACAAATCAATAAACTGCGAAACATAAAGGGACCTTTTAGATTTCTGAGGCATAATGTAAAAGATCTACTCAGCATTCAGGGGGGGTGGGGGGGGTGTTGTCTAACAGCAGCTGGTCCACAGATAGCCTGTCAACAATGGACGGAAGCCCGGCGGTACCAAGTCATACAGCGGCACTCTGAGAAGCATGGAGGCATGGGGAAACACACAAAGGGTATGTTTCCTTTCTTTCAGGCGCACTTCCCCTCTCTCTCTCTCTCTCTCTCTCTTCTCTTCTCTCTCTCTCTCTCTCTCTCTCTCTCTCTCTCTTCTCTTCTCTTCTCTCTCTCTCTCTCTCTCTCTCTCTCTCTACTAGAGAGCTTTTCATGAAACACGAAAGGACTGGACATGATGATGGGAAAGACCCAAATAATCTGGAATGGAGCAAAAGATTCAGGAAGATAATGTGATTCCATTCGTCTATTCATTCATTCATTCATTCATTCATCAGTGACAAGTAGTTCACTGGTTTTCATGGAACAGGGTGGGCGAGTGGGGCGAGTGGGGCGAGCACGATGAGATAGAGACAGTTTTGCAGCCGATCTGGATAAAGAAATGCATCATTTTCACTTATTTTAATAGAACTCTGAGGGCAACTGTTTGACGGGTGTCTGTTGAAATAGCAAAGTTGTATTTATTTGTTATTGAAAGATGCATAACTTTGGCCACTCCCAAACGTTCATATCCAAACAGGCACAGATAGACACCGACATTTGCCACGAGTTGTCTCAACCCAACATAGATATGATCCAAGATTTTAAGCACAGCTTTTCATCACGAATGTATTTCTGCACAGACATGAAAGATGGCACATTAACAGTAGGGTCTACAGCCATGCTAGCAACTCTGTGAGGGTGTAGCAAAGCCCAGCAGGGTTCTCATATCAAGCTTAATATTAGCATGCTGCACAAAGTACAGCTGCGCCGGAAGTAGGTAGCCGAATATTTTAGCATCAAACAGAATTCAGTCAAGACATTTCATTGAAAATTAAACAAGCACTGAAAAAAGCTGGCATTTCAGCCAGATTTCAGAAACACTCTCGTGTCCAAAGTTACACGTTCCAAACGGTTTACGCTGCAAGGCAGTCAGTACATTAACTACAGTTATCTACAATGTACTCGTTCAGACAACAACAACAAGAACAACTAAATAGCAGCACATTTAATTTTGACCATGCATGATTTCTGTGAAGTGTCCTCTTGCGGGATTATTTTACACTTTATGCTACAACATGCATGCTGACAACCCTAACATCACCATAGCTACACAACAGCTATCAATCAAAAGCTATCAAAAAAAAATGAACACATTTAAAAAAACATTTTTGCCAAATCAACCAACAATATATATATATATATACCGTATTTTCCGGATTATAAGTCGCGGTTTTTGTCATAGTTTGGTCGGGGGTGCGACTTATAAATCGGAGCGACTTATATATGTTTTTTTTTACAAAATCTGTGAGCGCAGAGACAGTAGCCTACACATTTCTATAACAGGTGTTACAGGGAACTCTGTGACCCGTCAGAATCTGTCGCGGTTTCTGGAGGTTCATAGTTATCTGTCACACCTGTTATCTAAAAACACCAATTAGAAGGGCTGATTGAAAATGGCGCCGAAAAGAAAGTCATATTCCGCGGCTTACAAGCTTCAGATAGTGAAATATGGAGCCGAAAACGGCAATCGAGCAGCAGAAAGAAAGTTTGGAGTGAGCGAAAAACTTGTAAGGGACTGGCGAAAAGCGGAGGTTATGCTTACTGAAATGAAGAAAACAAAGAAAGCTAATCGCGGGCAACAAGCTAGGTGGCCACAGTTGGAGGAACGAGTTCACGCATGGGTGCTTGAACAACGTGCTGCTGGGAGAGGTTTGTCAACGGTGCAGTTGCGTCTCCGCGCCCAAGTGGTTGCCAGGGAGGTGAATATAAACGGCTTTGCGGGAGGACCTTCTTGGTGTTACCGCTTCATGCAACGCAAACGCCTCTCTATCAGAGCTAGGACGACACTGTCCCAAAAACTGCCAGCGGACTTCCAAGCCAAGGTTTACAGTTTCCGCGCGTTCATTGAAAAGCATGTAAGTGATCACAACGTGACACCGGATCATATTATTAACATGGACGAGGTCCCCCTCACTTTTGACATCCCCATGGGCCGAAGTGTTGCAGAGAAAGGGCAAAAAAGTGTGAATATCGTTACAACTGGTCATGAGCGATCACACTTCACAGTGGTGCTGGCATGTTGTGGAGACAGATCAAAACTGCCACCGATGGTCATTTTCAAACGAAAAACCATGCCAAAAATCCAATCCTCCTCAGTTGAAATCGCCGTGAACGAGAAAGGGTGGATTGATCAAGAAATGATGAACTTGTGGCTTACAAAGTGCTACAATAAGCGACCGGATGGCTTCTTTAGAGCACGCAAAGCTCTGCTTGTGATGGATAGCATGAGAGCGCACATCACACCACAGTTAAAAAATAAATTAAAAGTTTTCAACTCCATACCTGCCATCATCCCTGGAGGCTTAACCAAAATACTCCAGCCACTTGATATCTCCGTGAATAGGAGCTTTAAGTCAGTTTTGCGTAACCTGTGGGAGCAGTGGATGACGGATGGAGAGCACAGCTTCACGGCAACCGGGAGAATGCGCCATGCAACTTTCCTGGAAGTCATTGAATGGATCGACAAAGCATGGGCTTCAGTGACAACCGCAACCATCCTGTCGGGATTCAGAAAGGCTGGAATAATTGGAACTGCAACTGACGACGAGTCTGATGTAAGCGACGTAGAAGAGGAAGCGGCGTCTTGTCTACCTGCCGAGTTGGGGGAGTTGTTCAAAAGTGACACCGAGGATGAAGATTTCCTTGGATTTCGTGATTCTGAATAAAACCTGATATTTTGGTAAACGTGTTAGCATGTTCTTTGTGCTATATGTTGTTTGGTGTTGGATTTTATCAAATAAATTTTCCCCAAAAATGCGACTTATCCTCCAGTGCGACCTATATATGGTTTTTTCTTCTTAATTATGCATTTTTTGGCTGGTGCGACCTACAATCCGGAGCGACGTATAATCCAAAAAATACGGTATATTATTTAATCTGTGAAGTTTAAATAATGCTTAGCAAACGGCCCGTGACCCGGTAGCAGTCACGGGCCTTTTGAATGAATGAATGAATGAATTACAGTCAGCAGGGCTTATCCATATGAGTTCATGAATACATATAGGAATAATCCATGCATTCCATCCTTCCATCCAATCCACAGAGGGACACTGCAATTCACAGAAAGTGGTATCTAATCAATCTAATCCTATCTGTGCGGAGTTTGAATGTTCTCCCCGTGTCGGCGTGGGGTTTCCTCCGGGTTCTCCGGTTTCCTCCCATCTCCAAAAATATGTACTTTAGGTGAATTGATTATTCCACATTGTCCATAGTGTACGAGTGTGTGAGTGGTTGTCTGTCTCTGTGTGGCCGGGCGATGCCTTGGCGATTCGGCTTGCAATCCCGCCTCTCGCCAATCGCAAACTGGGATTGGCTCCAGCAACTCCCGCAAAGCAGAAAAGCAGAGAATGGATGGGTGACAGTGCAGTTTCCTCATTCACATCAAATCATGACAGCAATGCCAAAATAAGAGCCCTTTAATAACAACAGAGGTGGAAGTTTCTAAATGTTACTGTCAAATCCATTTCATTTTATAGTATCTCATTGAAACTGCTTTAGTCCTAAAACCTCAATGCAGAATATTTACCGTTGGCAGAAGCAACATATATATACACCATTATGTATATGTTGGCTGTTCTAAACTGCAGTGTAATATATAAATAAAATAAAAACCTTCTACATCTTATCACCTTCGTCTGCACTTGGTGGATCGTGGATTATCTTCAGGTAGCACTCGAACTGAGCGGCCCGGATCTGGTACTGGGACGTTCCTATTAGGCTGGATATGTCGCTCAAATTGTCCCGTGCGACCAGAGCTTCCTCGTACTTCACTACGGCTGCCACGTCCTCAGACTGGGACACCTGGATGAAGAGTCACACACTCTATATTAGCAGTGTCACGGAAATGAATGCAAGACATATACTGCATGTATACAAATATTCCAATAGCATGTTGTGCAAAACGTAATGAGGAAATAAACATGTAATATATGAGCGCACGTGTTCAAGGTCATGCAGCTGGTACTACTCCATTTTTGTCACAAAAAAAATTCTAAACTGGCTGTTACAATTTGCTCAATGGCTACGGGGCTTTATTTACTCCTCTTCTAAGGATATTTAAGAGCAGATTAGTTTTAGCGAGAGCAGCGTCCCGGGAAGCCGTGTTGCTTCCTCACCGGAGGGTTGTGGCTTCTGTGAGGACAATTTCTCTCTTGACAGTTTCTTAAACCTTTGGGGTTAAATAGTTCTCTCCATGGACCATCTTACTCCCCGAGAGTTTCACAGGGTTCAGCAGACACAAGCACAGATAATCTACTGACAGTAGACTTGGCCATGTGTTGAATTCAATTTCCTCGTCATTCTTATGAGACACGCATGTACATCCTTTGTTACCCTGCACATCAGTGACATGCAAATAAATAGTGATGATTGCAGCTGTTTTCTATAATGGTATACTGTGCTATATATACAACCAGTCTGGAAAACATGACAGGTTCACACTTGATTGATTCAATCCAATTCAATTGTTTAATGAAATGCTACTTGTAGCCACTCTGCACTGTCAAGGCAAAAAAATATTTACTGTAATTAGATGAATTGATAATTCAGAAAACATGAATAGTAGAATGGAGTTATTTTATGCTTGGATAATTAACTAGCTGGCTAGGCTATTGTAGCTTGTGATACTGTGTACTTTCATTTCTGACAGATTTAATGCAGGAGTGAGAGGAATGAGGCTGATTCAAAGACTGATAAAAAAATACAAATAAACTGTACTGTCAATGTGGAAACAGCTGGAGGCTAAGAGGTAAGGCCGTAAGCAACAATCTGCTAAGACGCTGTGTCATCCTTCGTAAAATAAATCAATGGAAAAGCAAATCAAACACAAATGGTCCCACTCACTTCTGACCCCAATGCCAGGGCAACTACAAGTGAGAGCGTGAGGGTCCGCCACATGTTCCTGAAAGAGAAACAAGGACAATAATAAAGACAGTTCATGTGTATTTATTCAAAAACATAATTTATGACATTGAACAATGTTTTCTATAAATACAGTTTCACACAAATAAAGCCAAGCGTCCACAGTCATGGAAAGTTTCATCCATTGATCTTCTTGGAGACAAGACAACCTCAATCATCTCACCGGCAGGCTTTTTATTTATTTTTTGGCTTGTTAAACAGTCATATCTTCAATAATGGAGGTATTGTGAATTTCTAGTTATAATAAAGCATTTGAATCCAGCAATAGTTGATTATTTATACCACATGGAAAAATTCAGCAACATGGCAATAACAACAGCAACACGCTGCAGGCAGGAAATCAATAATCTCCTGGCGGTGACTATTGAAAGTTATTTGAACTTTTTTGTTTTTTCCAGCATGTGCTGATATGTTGATCCTAGCTACATATGGCGTGCATGATCAGCCCTGGAAAGCTCCATATGTAGTTGGCTATATATGGAATTGTCCAGTGCTGATCCTGAAGGCAAACCTCAGCACTGGACAGCTCCATATGTAGCCGGCTACATATGGCACTCAGGATCAGCACTGGATAAAAGGCAGAAAGAAAGATGGCGATTTTCTTTCTACGTCTGCTTGAACAATGGATGCACAGCATGAGTGCCATAATTGGCGGTGACTCTCTGGGAGCCCAGAAAACAACAGTACATTTTAATCAAGTATGTTTTAGAGAGGATTTATTTCGACAAAATTGTATTTTATTCAATGGGAGAAAAATTCACGGCCACCGTCTAGCCTGGCTCAATATTTTCTATGTCCAAGCATAACATCTCCTGTCTGCAGATCTATCTCCACCCCGGTCACCTGCTCATCCTCATTACGCCGTGACCACCCGTCTCCCATCTGTTTGATCACGTCTCTATTTTTATGCTCAGCTCCCACACCCCTGCCAGATTGTTTGTGACTTGATCCATCTTTCCAGCACCCTTACCCAGACTTTGGACCTATGAGTACCTGCCCGGCTTGCTTTTGAATTTCGCCTGCATTGTATTTGTCTATCGATTTTGACGGCTGTTTCCATCAAGCGCATTTCAGTCATGCTGTTATTTCTAATTTCCAATTTTACGCAACTTCTGGTTCGGATCCGAATGAAATAGCCTCCCCAAGCCTGAGGTCCGAGCGCTGCCTCTGCCTAAGGACTCTACCTCATCTGCTCCCACCGACCAAAAAAAAGAGACAAATTTGCACATCGCACAGGAAGTCACTATCCTGTTCATCTGCACATTCCCAGTGGTGTACTGCTTATAAACACTTTGACATGTATTTATTTTTGCACTGATCTCTTGCCTCTTTGAGTTCTTTAATTTTATTTTGGCTGTGCTGTGTTTATTCTCACAGAGAGAAATAAATCTTTTTTTCGATTTTGCCTGCATGACCAAACGCCTAGGAAAATTGGCAATGAAGGACTCTTGAATCGCTTTCTTAAATTGCTACCATTATGAAGAACTAACAAGGTTTTGGAAAGTCCTATATAATCAGGGGTGCACAATATCGCGCATCTCTAGTGTGCTTCTCAAAGGAGCACCTGAAGATGTTCCTTTACTGCATGAAGCAGATGTGATGTAGGTCACTCACATCATCTGTAGCATCTTGAATCTTAATGGGGAGTAACAGCCTCCATGTTCTCAACAACAATGCAGACCTAACTACATTTAGAAACTTCCTCCGTTGAACAAAGGAAATGAAAATGTTCTTTCATTGTTCCGCACTTTTTGCCCCCCCTTTCTGTAAATAAACATTTTGTAACTTTACAATGGAGTGAGTGAATGTCCCTCCAGTAAGTACAGACCATGTGATCAGCTGACTTTCAAGGACGTGGGCGGTTCACGGGATATGAACAATGTAACTGACCACGGCTCTGTCTATGAAGACCAAAACCTTGCTCTGTCTCTCACCTACTCCAAAAACAACCACACAACTAAAAGTATGGAACAGTTGCAGAGCTCCCTTTCTGCCTGTCTTCAGCTTTACCACCAGGGGAATCTGAACCACCTCGGGAGGATTGTCCTGACCTCTCTCCTGTGCCTGTGGAATAATTGGACCATAAGTTAGTGTTCGGCAAGTTCCGGGCTACCACTCTCCCTCCTCACCGCCCCTATTGACCTCCTGCCAGGAACATCTCCTCCTAAGGGCCGACTGTATTCCCTGACTATGAACAACTACATCAGTGAGTCCCTATATCAGCCAGCCTCATCAGGTCATCCTCTCTCCCGTAGGTGCAGGGTTCTTCTTTGTGGAAAAGGATGACCACCCCCCCTCAGACCGCGCATCGACATCCGTGGCCTGAACGACATCATCACCATCAAGAACCTTTATCCTCTACCTTTGATATCAGCGGCGTTCGAGAATCTGCAGGCAGCTATCTTCACAAATTTTGCAAACTGTTACCGGAGGTTCATCCACAATTATAGCTCAGTTGCTGCCCCCACTAGCCTCTCTCTTCTCCGCTAAAGGTCAGCGATGCAGATGGGAGTGTTTTCCATTGATAAGATAAAATAGCAGAAACAGAACACCGGGGAGAACCAGAGGGAGTCAAGTACACACCCATTACTCTAACCAGGAATGAGAAATGTTAAAGGAGGGCATTTTCCCTTGCCCTCTTTGGTTCTTTTTCTTTTTTTTGGGGGGGGGGGGGGGGGGGGGCAGCTCTAAGTGAAGCACCAGAAAACATTTGAGTTGGTCTCAGAGTTAAACATTTATTGACTAATAATCACACGTAGTGTCACAAACAGATTTCTGGTCGCTTGCTTGCTTGAGCAAAAGAGCCACAAAACATGGTGCACTGGACATTTAACAACTCTTGGTAATTGCATCAGTTTCTCCCTCCTGCTGTATATTAATTACCATGTAATATATAGTATTTAGGGAAAACCCTAAAATGCCACATTCCCATCTTTTCCTTTGCTTCCCCACTCTAGTTCATATCAATCAGAAAGATACATGTCGGCTACATGTTTGAGTTAATTATACAAACAATATTAATAAAGAGATCCTCAGTCCATTTGTGAAGGTTCCGCTCATGTTGTTCATTCTTATTTTTACGTATTCCGAGTGTGTATATTGTGTATTAAATAGCCCAATGCAGTTAATTTGGAAATTCGGGTTGCTGTTGCCTTCAAAGACATTTTGCAGTTGTCCAAAAAAAAGAAAGAAAAGTCTAACGGTTTGAAAACAGGATATAATCAAGAGATTTGCTGTGGTGAATTTGTATTTTATTTTTAGTTTGCAAGTGTAATATTTTCTTGCTCCTTTTTCGGTCAGGATCAGTGTGCAGCAACTTCAAAAATATTTTTCTTACTGCTCAACCAAAACAAGGACCTAAAGGCCCTTAAAAGGGAAAAAGATCTCTGGGAACACATTTCACATGACACGGGTATCTATAATGAATATTTTCAGGATGAGGAACTGAATTGGGAGGTTTGCCGAACAGCGACAGCCAAAACCAGCGAACGCACACGGGATCCTGTTACGCAAAAGGCCGGCAGAAGGTTCAATTACAGGTCAGACAGGCTGCTTAAACCTGCAGACAGAGGGCGACTGAATAATGCATGCATTGCACCTTTAATCGACAAACACCATGGATTCAGTCGACCAATAAGCATGACATAAACATCCGCACGTGCTGATCGGCATGAAAAACTGTGTCATTCGTGCATCACTCATTTGCTTCTGCAGCTCTGTGCCTGTTTTGCACTATCCTCCTTCCCCAGCATTCAAGTCCGGCAATTTGTGTGTGGAGAGCAAAGCGCTTATAACACTGTCTGATCCCGTAAATCAATGTCACGAGCCGAGCAGCACCAGCAGCGCCAGGGTTAACAGCAACAGAGCTCTCCATGCAGAAATGATTATGGACTTGGTCAGTTTCCCATACCCAGAGCCAAAAATAGCTCTTCCAGCTTGGAGCTGTGCCATGCTGGGTCTTTCCATTTTTCACTTGCATTTCATGTGCGTCGGGGGGGGGGGGCTACACAAACAGCACAGGCGGAGCAAAAAAAAAAAAAAAATGAAGCATGTTATTATAAGCCTGACGTTGGCTAACTCCTCAATCCAACCAGACTTCATCTTTCCCACCCAACAGGTGGCTGCTGCCGTACAGAGGAGATCCACACCAGTACAGCAGCAGCCGCGCCACTCTTCCCAGCAATGCTGTGGTGTGGGGCGCCAGCGCACGCTGACAGATACGGTCAGTCTGACACCACATTCATCATTCCTGTACACAGTTAATCTGGCCGAGGTCTTCCCTCAGCTCCCTTTGCCGATAACCAAGCATCTCCGTCTTCCCTTGGAATGCCACAAAGATCCACACGTCCTGTAAACAAATGAAATGTCATTTGTTTGCCTCGTTCCCACTGCGGCCTTAAAAGCCCTTGACAATAGCAGCATGCACGCAATAAATGGCCTGCATATATAGCTCTGTTTCCACCTTAGCGGTGCTCAAAGCGCTTTACATGAGGCCTCACATTCACCCATTCACACACACATTCACACTCCAGCGGGCGACTGCTGCCATGCAAGTTGCTGCCAGACTCACTGGGAGCAATTTGGGGTTCAGTGTCTTGCCCAAGGACACTTTGACATGTGGACAGTCAGAGCTGGGATTTGAACCCCTGATTTACTGATCACTGGACAACCCACTCTACCAACAAAGCCGTGAATACTAACGCTTTGAGGATTCTCATCATTTCCTGTCCTGCAAAATGATGACATTCCATTGCCTTTCCTGCTGCAACCCTGCAACAAGAAAGCCATGACATGGCAGTCATCTCCCACCGAGCTTAAAATAGACACGGGCTTGTTTCAGGTGCTTGGGAAAGAGGGTTGTCGGTGGCTTATTTGTGTCATGGCTGGAGACTGGGGTGGGGGTTGGGACCAAAGTAGCAGCAAACGCACCTATTAATACACCGATAGCTGCCTGGCAAGAGCATACAAAGTCAAAAATGCATGCTGGGACACTGCTGGGGCTGAGTAAAGGTTTCTCCTGGGCTGCGTCCAGGAATGACTAAAAACGCAAGCGAGGACATGGGCTACGGTCGACGACTACAACTTGGTGAAAACACGCTGAAGTTGAGACAATGCTAGGCGGGAACACAAAAGCAAAAATGGAAAAATCTGCAGGTGAAATAAAAGCTGCATTACAAAAAAAACATGAGGATGTCATCAGAAGAACACGAGCGACAGGAACCAGGCACAAAAGTCCAGAACAAGTCCTGCAGGTCTGCGACGTTTACCGGTAACCGCCATGCGACGGGATATGAAAATCACCCAGGACAAACGCAAATGAGCAAAAAAACAAAACAATGTCCACTTGATGCGTGCAACAACTGCAGCTGCTGCATGTTCAGGCCATTCTTTATCGGTGGCTTTTGATGCAGACCAGATGGCAAACAGAGAAGACTCCGCCACCGGAATCCAGTTGGAAGTTTACCGGACTTCTTGACTGTTGATCGTTTTGAGTCGAGAACTGAAAAGCTCCAGTACTCCGGTACGACTCGTGCTTTACCTCATCCCACTTTAACTGGGTCACTATCACGACACTATGAGCAAACGATAAATGGCTGAATCGCTGTCGTATTGCCGGGTACACTCACACGTAGCCCCCCCCATGTTGACTAAGGACTCATCTGCCATCTGTTGCGTGTGTTTTTTTTATGAGTGAGGCGACACAGTTTAGCTGTTTTCTATTTCTATTCCTGCGGTACTTTGAAGTGCGACTTATTGATGATGGAGTTTTCTCATCGTCCTGATCCCTCTGATGGGCTTTTACATTCTTTATGGACCTTAAAGCACTTTATTGTATATTTAAACATTCATTCATAAATTATACCATTAGTGATATAAACTGTTTTGTTACTACATTTTTCATATCATAAACCACTGCCTCATCAAAGTCACAGCTCTCATGGCCCAAGTGACCTGTTGACCTGTTGTTGTTGTTGTTTTTAGTAGAAAACAAATACCTTTTCAGCGAGCGAGCTGTCAGACAGTCTCTTCCTCCAAGTATCTCCATGCTTGCATGAGCCGAGCAGAGAATGGTCTCATGCTGTTCCTCTGTCAACGCTGACCAGCCGCGGCAATCAAGCGCGGGCACGAGAGCAGACACGCGACTTCCCCGTGTCTCTAAAAAATAAAACACCCACCGCCACGTTGTCATTTGTGTTTGGGAACTAAAGATCCAGAGATTTGAGGAACCATCACAGATAACTCCATAATTGATCAGTCTATTAGAATGCTAAGTTGTGTTTTGTCTATAGCTTTGCTTATTATATATATTGATATAAAGAATAAAACAAATAAAATAGTGAAACCAGGTATATATATATATTTAATATGAATATATATTTTTATTTTATATGCGTATGGTAAAAGATTATACGCTGTTTATCGAATCTGCATGAATACACAGTTATAGTGAACCCAAAAATAATTTGTATCAACCAGCGAACACGTTAAATTTACATCCACCCAACTTTCCAGTTCAGCTTTCAGCCATCTGTGAAGGAAGCCACGACAGCAGGGATTGTAATCTTGATGATCTCGGTTGTAAATCCTCATTCTAATGCTGTATTTTATTTTGTTGAATGTTCCTCCGAATGCCTCATAAGCGTCGGGCGCACACATCCCACTCACTACTCCCATCTAGTGATGGGAACTATGATTCTTTTTACTGAATCGGGTTTGAATGAATCACTCACTAAAGTGAATCGATTCATTTGAGTCGTTTGAGTCACTGAGTCAGTTACCCAGAAGGTACATAGAAATATACTGTGAATACAAGTTTCACCTGCTACCAATTTATGCTGCTAAAATGGCTGATTGAAACAGGGAAATAATAAATGTCATTGAGGGAAAAGAGGGAAAGATCAGGAGTTCATATTTCTTTTTTGTTCTCTGCATAAATTAAATATAAATACAAAAGCAAAAAAATGTGCTCAAACAGTGCAGCATTAGACTAAAAATACATATAGTATACAATACACTTGTGCAAAAGCATTAAATAAAAAAGTTTTACATCTTTATTTTTATTTATTATGTTTCCGCCAATATTCCAAAAATATATATTTTAATTTTAATTATATGCTGTAATAAAAAGTCGGCATTAAATAGTTTCTGTTAAGTCCGGACACTAAAGTTTATCTTCAGAATAATCAGTGGACTAACTGACTGAATATCGATTTTACTTTTAGTCTCTTATTGATCCTTATGAGACAAACAGAACGGGCGGGGCAGCAGCCCCTCGGCTCCGGTGAGGAAGGGCCCCCCCAGGCTCGAGTCGAGTGGCTGCTGCCGCTGGAAGCGGGTTAGTGAGTCCGGCTCAGTGACTCGTCGTGCTGCGGGGAGGGAGGGGGGGTGAGCGGTTCAGTGACTCGGATGTGCTGCAGGGAGGGAGGGGGGGTGAGCGACTCAGTGACTTGGATGCGCGTTTTGGCTCCGCGATTCATTTCGTACGTGAGTGTTTCCGGTTCAGTGAGTCAGTATATTTCTTTTGTTTTGGTCACCACAACAAAAAACAGAAGAAGAAGAAAAGTCCTCAGGAGTTACTGCAGGTGTCAAATGACCCGTCAACACAGACGTGGTCCTGAAGCAACAAACCCTCCTCTCGTCTCTTGTCTCTTGTCGCTTGTCTCTTGTCTCTCGTCCCTCGTCTCTCAGGATACTGAAACCGCGGGTGAGGAACGCCGTGGCGTGCTTTGAAGTCGTCTGGAGCGCCCCGGGTGAGTTTGTCATAGATTCTGTTTTCCTGCCTGCAGGGGGCAATAGCAGCACTAGAACCCCCCCCCCCCCCCAGCCACTCAGCAGCTAGCTGCAGCATCGCTAATGCAGCGTGCCCAACCAATCAGAAGACGGCAGTGGTTCAGGGATATTCTGTCTCATTTGTCTTCTGATTGAATAAATCAAAGCATTCTGATTGGGTGGGGGCCGCTGAGGGGGGGGGGGCTGCATGTCCTATGTTGTGTGGTACCTGTATGTGGTCCAGCTGTGACTAATGTCGCGTCTCCCTCGTCTTCACAGAGAGGAAGCCGAAGCGGAACCAGGAGAAGCCGCTCGTCCAGCGAGGACAGCGACGCAGACACTGCACACACCTGTCCCCTGCATCAACCAGGTAACGCACACACCTGTCCCCTGCATCAACCAGGTAACGCACACACCTGTCCCCTGCATCAACCAGGTAACGCACACACCTGTCCCCCGCATCAACCAGGTAACGCACACACCTGTCCCCTGCATCAACCAGGTAACGCACACACCTGTCCCCTGCATCAACCAGGTAACGCACACACCTGTCCCCTGCATCAACCAGGTAACGCACACACCTGTCCCCTGCATCAACCAGGTAACGCACACTTCTGTCCCCTGCATCAACCAGGTAACGCACACACCTGTCCCCTGCATCAGCCAGGTAACGCACACACCTGTCCCCTGCATCAACCAGGTAACGCACACACCTGTCCCCCGCATCAACCAGGTAACGCACACACCTGTCCCCCGCATCAACCAGGTAACGCACACACCTGTCCCCCGCATCAACCAGGTAACGCACACACCTGTCCCCTGCATCAACCAGGTAACGCACACACCTGTCCCCTGCATCAACCAGGTAACGCACACACCTGTCCCCTGCATCAACCAGGTAACGCACACACCTGTCCCCTGCATCAACCAGGTAACGCACACACCTGTCCCCTGCATCAACCAGGTAACGCACACACCTGTCCCCTGCATCAACCAGGTAACGCACACTTCTGTCCCCTGCATCAACCAGGTAACGCACACACCTGTCCCCTGCATCAACCAGGTAACGCACACACCTGTCCCCTGCATCAACCAGGTAACGCACACACCAGTCCCCTGCATCAACCAGGTACAGCACACACCTGTCCCCTGCATCAACCAGGTAACGCACACACCTGTCCCCCGCATCAACCAGGTAACGCACACACCTGTCCCCCGCATCAACCAGGTAACGCACACACCTGTCCCCCGCATCAACCAGGTAACGCACACACCTGTCCCCTGCATCAACCAGGTAACGCACACACCTGTCCCCTGCATCAACCAGGTAACGCACACACCTGTCCCCTGCATCAACCAGGTAACGCACATGTGGCGCACCCAGATATGTGCGACCACATTTGTATCATTATTGAAACATAATTATAAATTACCAAAATTAGTAGCCTTTAAACTAGATACAGATTTACATAATTATTATTTTACATGTTGCCAATATGACCCTGTAAATAGTCAAAGCGGGGCGGAGCCCTTTGTCGCGGTGTCGCGTGAGTGGGCGGGTCTTCGGGTTGTGCTCCAGTTCTGAATGGAGAGAAAAGGAGAAGGGTGTGTCTAATCATTTCCCTAACGATTTGTCTCTTCACAGGTGAGAATTGTGTTGAATGTTCTGAGATAATGAATCCGATGTTGTGTGTCGTTTACGTAAGCTATATATGTGATTGTATGATTTCGTAATTGGTTAGATAACTTTAGGGAGCGTTTGAATGCGAGTTCGAATGGCAGTTCGAATGGCAGTTTGAATGGGAGTTTGAACGGGTTGGCGGATCGCGCGCGATTTGTAACGGTCGCCGGCTCGCGGCCATCTTCCGGGCTCTCGCACATCTTCCGGGCGACGGCTCGCGCCTGTCCTCCGGGCGCCGACTCGCGCCCATCTTTCCAGTGACGTCAGTTCACGTGAGCAGTTAATGCGTTGGATATATATATACATATATAAATTGTACATATATGTATTAAAAGTTAATAAATGAGTTCTGAATGGAGAGAAAAGGAGAAGGGTGTGTCTGATCATTTCCCTAACGATTTGTCTCTTCACAGACTTTCATTTTGTTAATGCGGTCGCCATTTGGGACCCGTAACACACACACCTGTCCCCCGCATCAACCAGGTAACGCACACACCTGTCCCCTACATCAACCAGGTAACGCACACACCTGTCCCCTGCATCAACCAGGTAACGCACACACCTGTCCCCCGCATCAACCAGGTAACGCACACACCTGTCCCCTACATCAACCAGGTAACGCACACACCTGTCCCCTGCATCAACCAGGTAACGCACACACCTGTCCTCTGGCAGCAGGGCGGAGCTTCTGCATTGTGATGCGTTTAGCCGTTAGCAGTTATTTCACTGTGTTTCGATGTGAATCCTGTTTTTCAGGTGACGGTCGTCTGCATCGTCTTCCGCAGACGGTCACCCGCAGTGACCAGAGCAGCGCCCTCCGCAGGTTGGGTGGGTGTTTGCTCCCCATCAGGCTCGGGATGGGCGTGACGCCGCCGTCTGGAGGGAGGGGGTCCGAGGAGTCACAGACTCTGGGGCGTAGACTGTATGCAAGCACGCCCATGAATATATATGTATATATTTATACACACATGTATATAATAGACTGTGTTGGAACTGAATCAGGTAAAAGTGTGCAGACATGAGCTTTCATGTTTAATAAATTAATCATTCCTTTGTCATGTCATTTTGATTGATTCTAATTTAAATTATGATTTTTTCTGCTGCTCTGCGATCAATTGTTTCTATTGGTTCAAACGATGCTCTCGTTCAGGCGGGTTCCAATCGAAGAAGAAGAATCTCTTTGGCTGAAATTTGTTCTCTGCCTTTATCCAATCCTCCAAGGGAACGGCAGGCTAGCATCGCTCGGCCCTACGATGAGATCTGGGCCCGCCGAGCCACCGTACTGCCTGTAAAATGCCCCCTCAGAGCTTCCTCCAACCTTCACCTGGTGAAGATCTGGCCCCTCCGAGCTTCAGCAGCTCCCAACGCCTCACGATTGAGTCACGGCTCCGACTGAAGGCCTCCTTAAAGGATCGTGGCTTTTGCCGCCGGGCGTCTGCTGCTCCAGCAACAAGCAAAGTTGCTGAAGAGAGAAGCTCATGACGAAGCTCAGCCGTCTTCATGAATAAAGATGAGGGAAGCAGCGCTGTTCTTGATTTCAGCTCCGTTTGCTCCCCGAGGAAAGTAAAGGTGATCATTTACTAAGATGTAGAGTTCAGGTAAACGTGATACAACGTTTCATCAAAGGATCTTTTTAATAATTGCATGAAAGTTTTTTCTGGATAATGTAAGCAAAATTACAAGATGGCGTCCCCCCCATCTTGATCACGTCAACGCATCCGAGTAACGTTCAGCATCAGTTCATAAGCAGGGACGGACAGATGGAAAGTAGCCTTTGGCTAGTTCTGCCATATTTACATTTTAAACGTTTCTGATTCTGATATTTTATATACGAGTGTCTGAGAACTGCGATAACTTGTGGGAAAAAGAGTTTGAAGGATGAGAGCATTGAATGCGACAGAAACTAGTTGTGATAAGAATCATGAGAGTTTGTGCAGCCCGAACAAACCTCGGCCCAAGCTTTGTGTTTCAGAAGTGAGTTCTCTCTTTCGTTCACCGCGTTGTCACGCAATGATCGGAGGAATATAATCTTACCAAACTTTATATTGTAACAGTTCTCGTTTCAGCGTCCGGCGGACGCTACAATATTATGCACTTGCAATAGCTATTAAACAAGTATTACACCACCAATATCTAATAATTGCTTCTGTCGTTCGCGTTCACGTTTTTTTGTGTCATGATTTCCACATTCTTGTTTTTTAATCGGGGTTCTTGGTCTCGATGCGCCGAAGCCGTTTCGAACCCTTCCCTGCTCGTTAACGAAGCTGATCAGCTGTTGATCAGTGTTTTGAGTCCGGCTCTTTTCCCGGAGGTCGTCGGCTCCTCCTCCATTCGCAAAGAAGCTCTCAGAAGACGTTTTTTTCTTATTATTATTTTATTTTCGCTAGTTCACGGTCTGTTTTTAGTAACGTATCACCGTAACCGCGTAAAGTATAATAAAAATTCACAGGCGAATGTTACGGTGGAGTACATCCGGTCGTTTTTCAAAATAAAACATCTTTTTGACGCTATTTTTTTATTTATTTATTCATTAAAGTTAACACGTTTACCATTAAGACAAACACTTCCGCACTAAACTATCACGTGACACGTATGGACCAATCACCAAAGCTGATTTTTAAAGCCATGGTGCTTTCATCTCAATGTCTGTTGGAGGTTAATTTCAGAGCTTTGATGTTCAACGGCCCTGCCTATATAAAGCCCAGCCCAGGCAGTCAGAACCTCATTGCGTTTTGATTGCTGGTGGTGTGTGGAGCTTGGTGTCGTGTTTGGAGATTGGTTTAGTGCTTGGAGCTTGGTATAGTGTTTTTGGATATTAGTTTTTGGATTAGGTTTGTGTACGGACCTAACCCGAATGCAGCAGGCGATTTTCAACGCCATGGGCGATGGCCCGGATCCACACGGTAATTTGCACCATTAGCTCATTTTTGTATTTTACAAATTTCAGACGATTGACTCTGATCCTGTTTCTGTAGTTGGAGATAACCGGGTGACCAAGCGATGGAAATCCCCGGGTCTTCTGCGGTGGTTGCGGCGGCGGTTGCACCGGCAGAAATACAAGATCTCTCCCGCGGCTGAGCCCATCTCAGAGGTGAGATAATCGATCATTTAGTTGTCTTGTGTTTTTCATTGATTTATTTACTTATTAATTTAGCTGGAAGTAAGAATAGACGGTGCAAACATTTCTGTCTTCTCCCTGACTGAGTTAAACTTATTAGCTAGGACAGTTGGACTATTTACCATTGCATTGTTCATTTTAAGATCAATACATTTGTTTGAGTCTTTAATGTCTTTGCCAAGTAATTTATTCAGATTTTGCCAGATTATTTTTGCATTCCCCTTTGCTTCCACAATGATATCCATAAAGAATTTTGCTTTAGCCTTTCGCAGACTTTGAGTTACTTTATTTCTTAAACATGTAACTGTTTGTCTTTCTGTAGTGAGACCAGTTTTAAATGATTTTTGAAGTTGTGGTCCATTATTTTCCTGCAATCATCATCTAACCAAGGCAATGAATTCCTTTATGTTATTGCAGCATCCGGCTCAGCTCGCCGAAATCCCGGTTGAGCCCGATCCCACCCCGGCTGAGCTCGCCCAAATCCCGGCTGAGCTCGCCCAAATCCCGGTTGAGCCCGATCACACCCCGGCTCCCATCTCAGAGGTGAGATAATCGATCATTTAGTTGTCTTGTGTTTTTTATTTATTTATTTACTTATTAATTTATTTGATAGGGACAGTGCACGTTAATGAACATCTTACAGACGCATCTAATAGACGTAATATGCCGGATTTTAGCAAAAATGCTAGTTTACATCTGCAAACATGGAATGACATTGGTTTTCTATCAAAGACCTTTAACGATTCTTGATAGTGATTCTATGATTTTGCATGTATTTACACCTGCCAGCGACCAACATGTAATGCAATATTCAATGTGTGAGAAAATCATTGATTGCAGAAACATTCTAGCAGCCCCAAGTAATTTACTCAGATTTTGCCAGATTATTTTTGCATTCCCCTTTGCTTCCACAATGATATCCATAAAGAATTTTGCTTTAGCCTTTCACAGACTTTGAGTTATTTTATTTCTTAAACATGTAACTGTTTGTCTTTCTGTAGTGAGACCAGTTTTAAATGATTTTTTAAGTTGTGGTCCATTATTTTCCTGCGTTCATCGTTTAACCAAGGCAATGAATTCCTTTATGTTATTGCAGCATCCGGCTCAGCTCGCCGAAATCCCGGCTGAGCCTGACGGGACCCCAGCTGAGCTCGCCCATATCCCGGCTGAGCTCGCCCATATCCCGGCTGAGCTCGCCCATATCCCGGCTGAGCTCGCCCAAATCCCGGCTGAGCTCGCCCAAATCCCGGCTGAGCTCGCCCATATCCCGGCTGAGCCAGATCACACCCCGGCTGAGCTCGCCCAAATCCCGGCTGAGCTCGCCCAAATCCCGGCTGAGCTCGCCCAAATCCTGGTTGAGCCCGATGACACCCCGGCTCCCATCTCAGAGGTGAGATAATCGATCATTTAGTTGTCTTGTGTTTTTTATTTATTTATTTACTTATTAATTTATTTGATAGGGACAGTGCACGTTAATGAACATCTTACAGACGCATCTAATAGACGTAATATGCCGGATTTTAGCAAAAATGCTAGTTTACATCTGCAAACATGGAATGACATTGGTTTTCTATCAAAGACCTTTAACGATTCTTGATAGTGATTCTATGATTTTGCATGTATTTACACCTGCCAGCGACCAACATGTAATGCAATATTCAATGTGTGAGAAAATCATTGATTGCAGAAACATTCTAGCAGCCCCAAGTGTTATGAAAGGTCGTATTTGCTTAAAATTGTTCAGGTTGAATTTCACTGTATTCTTATTCTTTTAATGCGGCTCTTGAGAGATAGTGTGGAATCAAGTGTCACTCCGAGGTACTTGAATTCAGAGACAATTTGTAGTTTCTGTCCTCCCAAAAATACACCTGAATGTTTGATGTCCAGAGGTTGCTTTGAGAACATCATACAAACAGTCTAACTTTTTAAGTTGTGGTCCATTATTTTCCTGCATTCATTGTTTAACCAAGGCAATGAATTCCTTTATGTTATTGCAGCATCCGGCTCAGCTCGCTGAAACCCCAGCTGAGCTCGCAGAGTCCCCGGCTGAGCATGCAGCGACTCTGGCTCCCTCACGGCAGACACCGCCTAAAAAACCTCCGCGGATATTCGCCTACCCTTCCCCTGTGATCCCTCGGCCGATACTCCAGATCCCTTCCATGGAGTTCCCTCCGCCGATATACCAGCTCCCTCCCGAGACGCACCTTTTATTTCCGCGGATGTTTCGGATGTTCCCCTTCCCTTTGGTGGAGGTCCCTGCGGGGAGAGCCACTCTCCCTCCCGTAGAGACTCTGGCTCAGCCCGCTGACCCCCCGGCTGAGCCCGATGACACCCCGGCTCCCATCTCAGAGGTGAGATAATCGATCATTTAGTTGTCTTGTGTTTTTTATTGATTTATTTACTTATTAATTTAGCTGGGAGTAAGAATAGACGGTGCAAACATTTCTGTCTTCTCCCTGAGTGAGTTAAACTTATTAGCTAGGACAGTTGGACTATTTACCATTGCATTGTTCATTTTAAGATCAATACATTTGTTTGAGTCTTTAATGTCTTTGCCAAGTAATTTATTCAGATTTTGCCAGATTATTTTTGCATTCCCCTTTGCTTCCACAATGATATCCATAAAGAATTTTGCTTTAGCCTTTCGCAGACTTTGAGTTACTTTATTTCTTAAACATGTAACTGTTTGTCTTTCTGTAGTGAGACCAGTTTTAAATGATTTTTTAAGTTGTGGTCCATTATTTTCCTGCGTTCATTGTTTAACCAAGGCAATGAATTCCTTTATGTTATTGCAGCATCCGGCTCAGCTCGCTGAAACCCCAGCTGAGCCTGACGACACCCCAGCTGAGCCCGCGGAGTCCCCGGCTGAGCATGCAGCGACTCTGGCTCCCTCACGGCAGACACCGCCTAAAAAACCTCCGCGGATATTTGCCTACCCTTCCTCGGTGATCCCTCGGCCAGTATGCCCGCTCCCTTCCATGGAGCTCCCTGCCATGGAGTTCCCTCCGCCGATCTACCAGCTCCCTCCCGAGACGCACCTTTTATTTCCGCGGATGTTTCGAATGTTCCCCTTCCCTTTGGTGGAGGTCCCTGCGGGGAGAGCCACTCTCCCTCCCGTAGAGACTCTGGCTCCGCCCGCTGACATGCCGGCTGAGCCCGATGACACCCCGGCTCCCATCCCAGAGGTGAGATAATTGATCATTCAGTTTTCTTGTGTTTTTTATGTTATTGCAGATCCAGTGCCCCCCCCCTTCAGGGTTTTATGAATGAACATGTGTTTTTCTCCTCCTTCTCCAGCCGGCGTTGAATCAAGCAGCGACTCCGGCTCCCCGGCGTTGGTGGCGGCGACGGTGGTGGCGATCGAAACGCCCTCACCTCTAAACGGGAGATAAGTGAAGAAACGAGTCGGGAGACATAACACAGCCGAATCACAACCTCCCAACTCGCCAGAACAATCCACCGACTCTGCGAAGATAAATTAGCTCCACCAGCATAGACCCAGCCCCCCCCGATAAAGACCCACGCCCTGGCTCCCCCCAGCGCAGAACCAGACTCCCCCCAGTAAAGACCCAAGCCCTGGCTCCCCCCAGCGCAGAGCCAAACTCCCCCCAATGCTGCGACCGTAGGCTGGCCCGGGACGTACCTCCGCCTTGCAGCCAGCCGGTGGAAACCACACGATGGAACATGAAAACCTATAACAGAGCGGGACGCCCCGGAAGTCGTCCGACGTCCTGGGACAGACGTCTGAGAACAGCTGAGCAAACACCCTTTGGCCTTTCTCAATCAATATCAGACTTTGATCGGCGTTTGTCTCCTGGAATACGACTGGGACGAAGGTGAACACATCATCGCGCCACTACGCCACCATTAAGCTAACATTGGAGAACCTCACTGTTTAAGTGTTGCACAAGCGAAGCAGTGAATCGACATAATCAGTCACAGCTGCTTATAATGCAATTACACGTCCTAATAACCGAAGGCCCGCCTTGAAAGGAGCGACATTATTCACTCTCCTTAAATCTAACATGAGGCAGCGACAACATGGGAGCGCCGCCAGATATAATCTGAGACGGATTGGACTCTAATGTGTTTGGGAAGAAGGAGAAGTTTGGAGTGGCGCTCTGACCTTACACTATTACATCCATGGCATTCTTGTAAATGACATTTTGTCCCAAGTTATGTATTGTAAATTATGTATATATTTTGAAATAAAGTGCTTTTCTTTTGGTCAGTATATTTCTTTTGTTTTGGTCACCACAACAAAAAAACAGAAGAAGAAAAAAAGTCCTCAGGAGTTACTGCAGGTGTCAAATAACGCATCAACAACACCGGCCTGGCATGGGGTTCGAACTCGCCTCGTCGATTCTCTGTTTTGACCGGAGGCGTAGCTCCGCCCACTGAGACTAGCCCAGCCAATGAGGCTCCTTTCTGGTCTGTTTCATTGTACTGAGCCAGCGGCCATGCGCAAATGGCTCCAGAGGAGGGCCGCGCTGTGTCAGTCTAGGGTTAGGGTTAGGGTGGTTTGAAAACTGTCAAACTCAAGTTCCCTAAAGCAAAACAAAATAGTGGTTAATTCCTTTTTTTTCATTTTTTAATCTCGATTAATTAGTTTAGTCCAGTCTAAGGTTACAATAGCCATCACTAACCTTACATACCAAAACTCTGATTGAACTGTCAGGAGATAGGATTCTGGGTAATTTATACAGAATTATGCACCTCTTTGGCCTCATTGAAAACAGCCCTGAAAATTCACCCCCCTCCGTTTCTGCCCCCCTGAAAATGTCAGGGGGGCAGAAACGGAGATAGTCATCACGACAACTCTCTCCAGATCAACCCCCCCTTTTTTCTTTTTGTCCACCTACGTTGTACATATCATGTGTCTTTAATTTATTGTTATTTTGCATCTGTGGAGTAATTTATTTTTATTTTATTGGTATTGTTACATGTCAATGATTTATGTACGAAGGACTTTCAACGGAAACAAGACCGCAAGGGCTTTTTAGAAATGTTCCTCTTAGACAGCATGTTTGACTGTACTTGTACTGTAATACATGCTACTGTTTGACTGTACTTGTACTGCTCTAACATTCTATCTAATAAATATCTTCATCATCATCAAGGATTTGGCAAAGATAGAGATGGGAGCAAATAAGATCCTGTCAAATCTTTCTTCAATTCAGATGGTTTCATAATGTTATCCCTGCAGGGTGTGCAGGACAGCCAGTGGCTTTGGATGTGCCTACACCGGGAAACTGAATTATTATTTGAGTCTCCATGTTGACTGGATCTACAACATCATCAAGAACAAAGAAAAAAAAAATCAGCTTTCGACAAACATTGTAGCTTTAAATGTCATCATGGAAAAAAAAACTGCTTTCTTCAGCCACTTTCAGCTGTGTGATGCCAACAAATGATGAGTTTTTGTGGTAAAACTATAGATAACGGTCCTGCTTTGCGTGTGTTTTTGTTCAAGGCTAAATAATAAAGAATAAAATGTAGAACAAATAAAATAGTGAAACCAGGTTTCAAAGAAGAAAAGAGAAACATCCATGCAGAAAGACGGTCACACGACGGTCTCCTCGCTATTTGCTGTGCATGATTTTAAAGGTTTCTTCTCCTGCTCCCTCCTCCTGGAAAAAAGGCAAAAGAAAAAAGAAATCTGTTCAAAGTAAATAGAAAAAAACACTCCCTGAATTAATGAAAAAACAAAAAGCCATTACAACATTTCACAGAAGTGAATTGATCAGTTTGATTTTCAGTTCATTCTGACTCGGTTGTAGGCAGAGGCTGAGAGTTATGGTGGCATTTTAATGGTGTATTCATAATAGTGATGCTGTATAAGCACTGCCAAGGATTAAGGAGAATACGTTTTGCATTGTATTTATACATAACGTATCAACTCTTCATGGGTTTGGACTCGTCTCACCGATTAGGAAACTCCACCTCATCGATGGTGTCTGGGAGAGGAACGCCTCTGGTCTCAGGCAACAAGAAGATCAAACCGCCGGCTGTGAACGCAAAAGCTCCTGGAGGAAAAGGAAGACAATGTTTAAACACTGTCTCAACTTCACGTGGAAGAAGGGGAAAAAAATGCCAATATAATTTTTTAATTCAGTGATCTCAGATGCTAAAGGAGAAAGAGTTACCACCATGCCGACATAATTTTTCTCTGCTACTTATTGCTCGTTCTCAATTTGAGTTTGAAGTTTGCGGTACAATCTTTTGCCGAGAGGTATTCCAATAAGCAGCACCTTCAAGGTCAGAAGGAAAATATTAATCCGTGGTTGATCCATGCTGAATCGAAGCCCACATCTCACCTACCTTGCGTGTCTCTGTCACGTCCAAAGGTCCTCCTTTAGTCATTCATTTGAGTTCATAAAAAAAATAAAAACATGAACACGATGCACGAAACTGTTCAACATTAACCTGATGCAGGAAATGAAATCTCGCTTTTTCCCTTTGCGACTTCAGCAACGATATTGAATAACACCACGTGAGGAAACCCACCAAAGACGAGGAGTGGCAGCTCAATCCAGATGGCAGCCAGTCTGTACAGAAGGATCGGAGACACGATGCCTCCGATGTCACACAGACTGGAGCAAACCGACACGCCCAGGTTCCTGTGCACAGCCGACTGTTTTAGTTCACACTCATGTGTGACGAATGTGAAAGAAGACTTGATCAGTCTTGACCTCACCTGATGCATGTTGGGAAGAGCTCGGTGTTAAGAAAGACCACCAACTCGAAGGCCATTGTGATCCCGAGCCGGCCCAAGCAGGCCATCCCAGTCTTAAGCCAGAACATTTCTGAGGCACAGAGACAAAGTGAGAGGAGAGATGAGGCTCAATCTCAGATGGGCCACCCAAGCAGAACATCAAGAGCAGTTCCTTTTGGTCCAGGTAGAAATCCTTCTGTTTAAGTTATCGTTTAAATTCAACACCATTTTTTTCCATAAAGCCTCGAGAGAATATTTAAGTCTACATTGTCAGTTATGATAAAACAGCATTAAGTTTGACATCAGACATTAATAGACGATAACCAGATATTCTGGGCACCATCAGGGATGAAGGCAGTGATGACGCAGGACGCCCCAGCTACAATGTTGGCGGTGGCGAAGGGAAGGCGTCGACCGATGCGCTCGATGGTGAGGAGGATGAGGAAGGCAGCAGGGAACTCCACGAGGGCAGCGATGAGGAAATCAATGTAGATGTTTCCTTGGGAAATCCCCACTCGTAAGACGAGGCCCTGATAAACCACAGCGGTGGTCAACCTACCCGACCGGGACAGAACACAAGAATATTCATCAGTTCATTTAATTTGACTGAATGAATGTTTCTAAATACAGTTAAATACAAAACACATACATATAAAGGATTTACAATTTACACAAATTTTAACCGAAAAAAAGAAGAAGCTGAAGTCGAAGACTTATTTTTGCTTCTTCTACTCTCATCCTTTAAATCAAATTACCTGAAACTACAGAAAATTTAACTGCATCCAATTTCATAAATCACAGCCTTTGAAAATTTCAGTTATAGTTTTTCTAAAACTCAGCAGCGAGCTACATAATTTAAATTCCCCGTTCAACTAATTTCATAATCATCGATATTTCACATTTGTTCTCACTTTAAATGTTTCAAACACAAACAACCCTCTTAAATTACATCTCCCTTCTCTTGACTTAAATTATTTTTGAATACCGACAGGAAGACTTTTATTCTTGACACGAAAAGTAATTTCTATTGTTTTTAAATAGACAATGTCTGGAAATTTTAAGATACCAGATTTGACAAAAAGTGGATTACATGAGGGAAAATAACCAGCTTTATTCATAATGCTAATGGTTTGGCATTACACGCGAACAGTACAGTAAATGCAAACATTTCTTATTTAATAAATCTCTCGTTTTATAAAGACTTGCAACAGCCTTGGACGTTTTAAGTTTGATATGTTCTATATGTGGTTTCCAACACAGTTTATGGTCGATAATTACCCCTAAATATTTTGTTGCATTACCCCTAAAAATGTTAATTTAATTGCAAGCTGCATGGGTAAGAAGCGGCACGTTTTTGGAGCGTCACCAGTTAAACATAAGGATGAAGGTGTATTTTCTCATGTTTGGAGTTCTGAACAGGTCAAGCACAGAGACAGAGGATGAGTCCGCCTCGTCACCGGTCAGTGTCTGAAATGAGAAATTGTGACACATTTGTGGCATTCAGGATCCTAATAGAAATTATTTGACATATTGATCATGCAAAACTGCTAAATCTATTTACTTCAAACTCGCTGGAGATTTTCCTCTTATTCTCCTTCGCCATCGCTTTTGTGGCCTCCAGAGCTTTTGAATATTTTTTCCGAGAGATAAGCCACCTCGGAGACTCTGGAATAAACCTGCGACACAAACAAGGTTCCAGAATCAAGCCTCGGTATCTGGCCTTTAACGGAGACATATTATTTAAAAAAAACTCAATTTTCACATGTTTCTACACTAAGGTGGATTTGGGTCATTATCAACACAAACACAGCAAAATAAACCATCAAGTGAATCCTGCGTAGTTCTGTAATCACCTACTGGAACGCGTCTGGCAGAAGTCTCTCCCCCTGTGATGCCACAGAGTGGGAACGTGCACATGCATGCACGTAGTTACCCTCGCTGAAGAGGAGGCGAGGGTATTGCAATTGGGTGCGTTTGTCTGTCTGTCTGTCTGTTTGTTTGCTTGTTTGTTTGTTTGTCTGTCCGAGCGCATAACTCAAAAACTAGTAACCCAATCGACTTGACATTTTTACACAAGCAAGGTTCTGTCCGTGGCTCGGTCCTCCCAGAGAATGGCGTTGATCCGGATCTGGATCCAGATTCTAGAATTATTTTTACATCTGGAATTGTGCCTGTGCTGTAAACTGCCACTTTAAGAGGGAGGGACACGAATAGCATGATGGGAAAAAGAGTCCAGAAGATGGCTTGTAGTACGTTCTGGAGCAGCAAGCTAGAGCAGGTTTGGCTCCTCTGATCCGGAAGCCCTGTTTACTGTCTCACAAGATCGAATAGTCTTTTGGAGGCGAGGGTCTGCAATCTCTGATTGTCGTTTTCTAGTTTTGTTTTTGTTTTCAGAGGCATTTCTGACAGAGACAGAGGGACGATGTCCTGCAGCATCTGTATTGATCTGAGTTAAACATTTATTGGTTCACTCACTGTGGATTTTGTAAATAGAGTTTAAAAAAAGTTGAGATGTATTAAAAGTATTCTTACTATACTGTATTTCATCACACTTTTCTGAAGCTTTAGCACAGTGCTGTGTATGAACAGCAGCCCATATGAATTAACTACTGTTAATAGCAGCAGACAAAAGCCTCTGATATTACAGGGTTTTTATGGAAGTGCGCCTCTGAAACGGAAAGCAATTTATTAATTTATTGTCATATTTGGAGAAAACCAGCAAACTTGAACCAAAGAGATTAAGATTTATTTTTATATAGCAATATATATATATATATATATATTTTATAAAGGAAGCAAGATAATAAAGAGCATAAATGTACCAGTAGTAGGACAAGAACAGGATGTAAGGTGCAGTAATGGCAGCCTGCAGCCAGCGCCAGTCTTTTATGAAGTAGGCAAGCAGAGGTAGGATAAGAAGGCCGACGCTGTAGAACATCTGGAACAGTATGCCCACTGTGCGTCTGTACTCCACCCCGACAATCTCTGTGACTGCCAAAAAGACAGAAAACAGAACATATTTCATTAAAGAGTTAAAAACATCACTGACTGGACGAAGATTCTGCAAAAGGGGGGGACATAACAGTTATGATGAATTAGTTGCTAAAATGTTCCTTCAAAATTGTGTTCAAATAACGATGAAATATGTTCTGTCTTCAAAACAGGAGTTATAGCCCAGACTTCCTTCTCCCGGCCACTTCTTCCAGCTCTTCCAGAGGGATCCAGAGGCATTCCCAGACTAGCTGAGAGATATAATCCATCCAAGGTGTCCGAGGTCATTAGAGTTTCCCCTTTCGGCTCAGCTCCCTCTTCACCGTGACCGATCTGTGCTTCACACGTGGCTGCGAACCGATCCAGCGAGCGCTGGAGGGCACGGCCTGATGAAGCCAACAGGATCATCAACATTTATCTCACTTAGAGAGTGTCTTGATCCAAAAAGAATAGATTCTGTTTTACCAAGATGTAGTGACAGTTTGTTATCGGTAAGCCAAGTACGGATTCTGGTGAGCTCAGAGCTGAGAGCTTCCTCAACCTGCACTTTGTCCTCTCCCGAAATCAGGAGTGCTGAGTCATCAGCAAACAGGAACAATTTGCAGTTACAGGCAGCATTCATGTCGTTAATGTATAGGAGGAACAGTAACGGCCCTAGAATGCTGCCTTGAGGAACCCCACAGCTCACCGGGAGGGACGAGGACAAGGTTCCGTTTATGTCCACCATTTGTTCTCGTCCCTCAAGCTACGATTTCATCCAGTTTACTGATGTGCTATCAAAAACAATCGTCCTTAGTTTATTCAATAGAATCGAATGGTTCACGGAAATAAAATATTTTCTATCCTGTTGCTGTAATAACTGCAGCATGTCAATTTGTTTAGAATATTTATATCATACAGTTTGTTGTTTAACTCTTTGAGTTCCATTCACGTTTATAGATGTTTTTTTTATAACCCAAACATTCACTGCCAACCCTGATATTGAAATCTGCCTCTCTTCAACGGGCAATGACTCCGGAACACACTTGTTTCTTCTGATGAAAGCGGAAACTAATCTTTCATTTGGTAGGTTTGGTGTGTGCATATTCAAAGTAAAGAATATTCTGTGGGGCTTGGAAATTCAGTAAAATACTGGGGCACAGCATACAGGAAACAGTGCTGAGTTAATTAGAGTTGATTTAGTGGAAGATCAACCTCAGTCAACAAAAATGGTCATAATTACGCATCACATATGCAGTCATCCATCCTCCTTTGACTCCAAAGCTGAGGATACCCCTGACCACCAGAATAGCGATGTAGTTTGGAGTCACAGCCAGGGCCAACCCTGTGATCAAATTCAGCGCGTTGGACAACAGGATACTGCTCCTCCTCCCAAATCTGCAGGCAAAAAGAAAAGATGCATCATTAATCACCGAAGTCGATCACAAATCACTTCACCACATCCTAAAACCCTTCAGTACATTTATGGCCCAAAAAACAAAACAATGCAATTTACTCATGATTAAAGAATAACTGTGGCCCAAATAAACCGCTGGAAGGTTATTCCAGAGCTCACCTGTCTGCAAGGTAACCAAACACAAAGCTGCTGACAAGGAAGCCCACATTTAGAATGGACTGACTGATGTCCACTAGCCACGCATCGGAACACACCAGGTTAAACTGAAATCAATAGCAAAAACATTATAATTGCCTATACAGGATGTCTTCATGCATAGACATACGCATGAATTTATTAACTCGTTCATAACGTTTCACCAGTCAAGCGGCAATTCATCAAAGCTGATTTCTTACCTCTGTGACTAAGGAATTCCTGCCAGCATACTGATACTCCCAGCCGTCCTAACAAACATAAACAAATGTCTGTTTTTACATTAGTAGCTAATTTTACACAATGCACATGATTTGATTAAATTAAACCCTCGTGGCTCCCTCGTGGTTTCCTCCATTTTTTAAAGACTTTACTATGTGACAATGAAAATGATGGTGTGGACGGGAAGCTGCTGATGTAAACTGAGGAGTTAGTTGGACGGTGGAAGGAATAGTTTGAGGAGCTCCTGAATCCCACCGGCACGTATTCCGGAGAAGAAACAGTGCTGAGAGACCAGGAGGAGGGGGGGGGGGGGGGGTAAGAACCCCCTCTTCTCCCGTACATACAATGTAGTCTTAGCATCGTTCCCCAGATGTTATTGCCAATATTCATACTTTGAGAAAAATGAAAGTGACAAAAACACCAAAGACTGACATGACGCCCCATTCGACAGACAAACCACTTGCGTCTTTAACAACGTAAAAAAAATTCATGCTAATAATTTTGTTGCAACTGTTAAGGTGTGACCGTAATATCGTGCTTGACCTCGGAGTTTAAATATCTGTACTGCAAAGAACCCTCTTGGATTATTAGAGGATCAAGAATATATGGAGAAGAATCTCAACTCACAAACAAAATGATATTCTGTCCTTATTTACATTTCACAAAACAACCCGAGTCAGAAATCTTACCTTACATTTGGTAACTGGAACCTGAGTCAGGTTCAGTTCCCGCGTGTCACAGGTGAGCTTCGTGGCGTTCCAGTCCACCTCATACTGCTCACAGCTGCTGTGCCGCAGCGCTCCAGAGCTATTGACCATTGGCACGGTCAGTTTCCGACTGTCTGCCAGACTCCAGCCACATTCCCGCCTCATCTCCACAACTGCGGAATCCCGGCACCAGTGATCAGGGGTGAAACCCTGGAAGACTATGCCAACATATATGCCTGCAAACGGAAATGACATTAGACAGGTCATTGCAAAGATTCGCTTCTGGTAATGGCCAAAAGCACCAGCCACATCAAGGAGATCGTCAAAGGTTGTCATCCTCTAATCTAATCCAAATTGTTGGATTATGTCTTGTTGAGAACTCCACAGCTATGCCAAGACAGTGGTTTCTAAATACATTTAGGCACACTTAATGTGTTCCGCCCTTTGCAAGTTCAGCTACCGAGTAACAGCGGCGAGGACAGCACACAATGAATGGGTCGATATGGAACTAAAGTCCAACATCTTTGAACTCCTGTTATTCTTCGAGGTAAACAGTAAATGATCTGGAAATCTGAGCAATCATTTCATGGTTCTAGTTAGAATGCGAGCCATCCTGGAATGCGCAACAACAATCACGCAAATCCGTCACGCGTCACTGGCCTTAAAGGGTTTCTCCTGCTGTTCTGAGTCCTGATGAGTTCACAAAATGACCCCTGAAGGAGGATTTAGGTCGCACTTCTATTTTCTTAATGTGGACCAATAAAAATGTAAAAAAATCTGTTAGTTACATTTTAACACAATACCGAGAAGTCTTAATGAAATTGAAACAGAAGGTATCTGAGCGGTTAATTATTTACTTCATGTCCTGCCACATTTGTTTGTATTTGTTTGTTGACACAGTACATTTTTGTATCGCACATTTTTCATAATGTACCTTTTGTGGAGATCAAAGAGAAACACTTATAAACCTTTTCGGTTGTGCCCTCATGCTAAGTTACTTTGGAGGAAATTGTCCAGATATATGCAGACCTTATTTTTTGCCCTGATTTTGCACTGAAATTGAATTTTTTAATTTTTTGTTTTGTTAACCATGACTAAAAACCTCATCTCTGAGCTCTATTTAATAAATTAACCAAGTATTACATTCATAAATTTAAATTCCAAAATCAAAAAAACTGCTTTTATTGATCGCTCTACCAATGTGAAACAATACATCTCCATTTCCTGCTGAATGAATAACACTATTAGAACACAAACTATTGCTTTACAATAGTGTTGTGTATTTTTTTATTTGTTTTTAATCTTTATTGTATTTGTCTTCTCCCTGGCACCCTTAATTTACTTTTGTGTCCTGTATACAAAAGACTGTCTCTATTGTTCACTTTCACATAATATATATACCCATATATACCCATAAATAAAAGTTGGGGCTTACATAGAGCCAGTAACAATAAAGGAAGCCAGAAGACTCAACTACACACAAGCCCCCAAAATACGTAACAAGTGGCAACCGATATTTATATGGGTTGACAAAAAGAACAAACCAAAAATTGCTGATAACAAGCGAACCTGGCAACACAGTCAAGGGCACCAAAATCACGAGCATGTTTGCTGGCCGTTCATTGGTCCATCTGGACTCAAACGCAGATCAAACGCACTGTCGTCCAGTCACAGGCGCAATGGGGCAGCACCGCGCGCGCGCCCGCCCGCCCGCCCCGCCTTGTTTCGGTCACGTGACGTTGGCTAAGGAAGATGGTGGAAGTTTCTTCCTGCTTGCGCTTCTTCCTCGATCGAACCCCAAACATCCTGTAGACTGGGGGCTGGGGGGGGTTTCACAGAAACGGCACCGGCTTTATTGAACAGTCTCCCCGTAAATCCAGGTAAGCGACGGAGGTCGGTGGGTCGATTCGCGGAGTCTGCTTTGAAGTCCATTGATGATGACGCGACTGAGCTAGCGGGCTAGCACTTAGCTGCGCTGTCAGACCCGGTGGCCAGCTGACATTCAACATGTAGTCAGCAGCTGTTGCGGCCGCAGCAGTGCTGCGCGCACACACACACACACACACACACGCACACGCACACGCACACAGCCCAGTCGAAGTTAGTCGGCAACAAGGACATGTTGCGCCTGACTGCAAGGCTAACTCGAGTTATTTAGCTCCTCGATCCGGATCGGGTTGGATTACGTGCTAACATTTGCCAGCCTGTGTTCCGAACGCAAACACGGAAAGGGAATTAATGTTAGAGAAATAACGTTGCTGACTACACACGTGTGACTTTTGACTTTTGGAATTAACTTCTGAGTTCCCCCCCCCCCCCCCCCCCCCGCTGCGTGAAGTCATTACGGAAACACTTCACCCAACTCCAACATGGCATTTGGTAGTTTTGTTTTTAGGACTCTCGAGAGCTCGTAACACAAAATGGAGACTGTCTCCACACATCAGTATCCAACGTTTGAGATATTACCCTGCAGTCATGCTGAGTCGCTCAATACTGTTCGAGTTCGCTGATGAAAGCGTAATGGGTACAGCTAAAGGCGCATCGGGGGGTTCGTCTGATTGTAGCCATGCTGGACAAGCAAAGGACATTGAATTATTATTATTATTTTTTGCAGTTTGCTCGTCATCTGTAACTCTGCATCGGTGCTGCGTCCTCCTCTGGCTCAGAAGACACTGTTAGATGTGCTCTGTATGAAATGAGTCTGATTTTCACCACCTAAATCCACTTTGATCACGATATAGTGTCACATTTCTGAATATAAAAGAAAATCATTATACCTTTATCTGATGGAGCTTTTCTGCCCCGGGGCAGATACGGCTGCTCAGGGGCAGATACGGCTGCTCCGGGGCAGATACGGCTGCTCCGGGGCAGACTGGCAGGAGCGAGGCTGCCTCCTGACCACCACCGACGTTCACTCGCTCACTACATTCACACGGGCAATGCGGGTGAAGCGTCTTGCCCAAGGTCACGACGACAGTGCACACGTGTGCCGGAGCAGGGAATCGAACCGCCAACCTCTCGACCCGCTCGACCACCTGCGCCACCATCGCCCACATATTACATGAGTGCATTTCTTGATACTCACATCTCGTATTACTGCAGTAATATAAAACCTGAGGTCACGCTCGATGTTAAATATCCAAAGCGTGTTGGAGAACCTCACTGGCACAAAGTGGCGTTCCCCTTTTGCAAGGCTGCAAATTCAGCAGTTTCAATTCATTATTGACAGTAGCAGCAGGCAAAGCGGAAGTTAACCCTGGATAAGAGCGACTGATGAACATTTATTATTGTGGGATGGATCAAGGTAACGGACCAGAATCTAGCAAAGATCACAGGATCCTCCTTTTTTATGTGCAGCTTTCCACAGACTAAAGGCCTGAAATGATGATGATGGATGTCGTTCATGTTTTGTTGAGAAAGTGAAAAGCTTGTTGTGCGTTTAGCAAATTCAACAGGTCATAATTCCAATAATAGATGATCAACTCATGCAAGCTGATTAAAAAGCTGCAGTTTCCGGGCTTCCCTCCTTTGATGTCTCAGACAGTGACCGGTTCTGTCTTTCGCTCGCTCTGCTTCAACTCGCGTCCAGGAACAACAGAATCACGTTTAGCTGACGTCACAGACATGCGCAGGAAGGACGGCTTGTACCGAAACATCGGAATCGGTGTTTTCATGCGCCCTGATCGGATTATCAATCAGTATAAACCACCCCTCTCGATCAGATCGGATCGGATTGAGCTTGATCGGGTCAGACTAATCCGATTTGGGTGTGCACGTGAAGCATTTTAATTCCGATCCGGCTTTTAATCCGATTAAATGTGTCCATGTAAACGCAGCCGGTGACGTTCTGCTTTTTGTCTGAGTTTGTGTCGTACTTATTAAGAGTAAAGTTGACGTAGCGTCGTGCCTAAAGTAATGCCACGCAGCCCTTTCCCTTGGCTCGATGCAGTGTAATAGCAGCACTTTGCCGGAATCAGCCGATAAGTACTTCAAAATTCAACTTGTAAATAATTTTAGCGTGTAATTCTTTTCAGGTCTGTTGTGTAATGTGTGAAATAGGTTCGGTACACATTTAGCGACGTGCTGTCTGTGCTGTCTGTGCTGTCTGTGCTGCAGGCCTCCCGTGCAGCCCTATGTCATGGCCAGTGGAGTCACCAAGTCTGGTACTTCCGACGGTTGTCCCACGAAAGCGCAGCTACAGATCGTTGGTACGTAACTCACTCTGGCTGGGGGGGGGGGGGGGCATGCAGACTCATGCTTTCTGTTTGGCCATTTTTGCTGTAATATAAATACATTTTCTCTTACAGAAAAGAAAATAAGTGTTTATGACATTGGATAAATGATTCATATCTTTCATTCTGCTGCGTCAGTTTTGTAAGTGTGGATGTTGTGCTTCTTTTCACTGTCGTTCTTTGGACATTTAAATGGAGCGGGGACATCAGTATTGTCTCCTGTGAAAGGCCTGTTGCGGTCTGACTGGTACCTCGCCAGCGGCGTTTTGCGCAGGTTGTAATTTCAGCTGGTAAATCCCAGACGTCACCTTCTCTCGTTCTCCTTTGATTTAACCGTGTGTGTGTGTGTGTGTGTGTGTGTGTGTGTGTGTTCTACACACCTGAAACGTTGCTTCCTGTGAACGGACGTGACTGACTGTCCTGCCGCGCGGTTCATTCTCTCTCTTTCCCTTTTTCAGTGCTATCAGCAAAACTAAAAGAGAACAAGAAAAACTGGTTTGGTCCCAGTCCATACGTCGAAGTGACTGTCGACGGGCAGTCCAAGAAAACGGAGAAATGCAACAACACGCACAGCCCCAAGTGGAAGCAGCCGCTCACTGTGTGAGTCCGAGCCGTTCCACACTGATAAGACTTTTAGCATTCACGCGTCTGACAGAAACGGGCTGCTCTCTCATGGATAAACTTGTCTTGCTGTATTCACATGATGAATGTGCCAGAGTGTGTACAGATATATATATTTAGCTTTTAAAAAACACCTAACCTGATTATTAGTTCTTATTGTTTCATGTCCCCAAACTGGTATTCCAGGAAGTTCAAAACAAGCCTCTTATTTACAAAAAGCCTCTCTTCTCAGATTTGACTCCCAACACAGAATGTATGTGAAGGTTTACTTCTGGGGGGGATTAAAAGAGACGACGGCAGCCTGGACCTTTAGTCGCATTATTAGTACGTGATGCAAGGTGTGCTGGAGTACGCATACAAAGGCAGGTAGAAGTCACCAGCAGCGTTGCTGAGGGAAGTTCGGTTTAAGGCAAATGTACGATGAATTGTTTCATGAAAATAAGAATCCTGAAACGGAACTGCTGATGTCATACTTGGCACGGCGCAAGAATGACGCCTACGAATACTTTCCAGACCGTGAGGAGTTTCAATGAGGGATGCAAAATAAACGTTAGAATTGAATAAATTGCCAGTACAATATACCATCTTGATCGTTCCGTCCCGCCTGCAACAGCTGTCTTTCACGATGAGTCACTGGGACTTGCTTATCCCCTGTGGCGTAACTCTTGGCTTCAGGATCAAGGTGTGTGTGTGTGCGGTTTAAAGGGACAGATATGCTATCGCTCACACGGTTAGCGCGTAAAGAGAAAATGCCACAGAGCTGTGGGAGGATGTGTCTCTAAACCTGTGCCGTAGGACAGTGGTCCCCGACCACCGGGCCGTGGCGGGACAAAGGTTGGGGACCGCTGCCGACGCACCTCGTGACTCCCTGCAGTCTGACACATTCACGCTTCAGATGTCCTCTTAATTTTAGCTCGTCCTCGGTCTTCCGCCGGGCGCAGTGACCTTCTTAATATACAGTTCTTCAGTTTCTTCCCGACAGTGGGAGCCGTTTTATTATCTAACAAGACAAGTGTTTTCTATGGGATGCAATCGGATCTGAGCCCATGCGTCCGCGGATGCTTTTACCCGAAGGCAGACGAAAGTGCCAGCTAAACGGATTTCATAGTCGTAGGCGGAGACACTTGTTGCCCCTGAATAGCCTCTGACGTTTAGTTTCAATTTAATCTTCCGATCAATTTTCTGGCTCCTAGCAGAAGTCCATTTTGTTACAGAGAAGGAACAGTCGAATAAAATGCTTGTGCTTTGTGAACAGACGGGTCTTTCTGAAATCAGATACTCATTGGATGACAGCATGGCGTCACTCGCAGTGTAAAGCAAAAGGAGCCAAATCAAGTGTTGTCTCCACAGGGTTGTGACTCCATTCAGCAAGCTGGCGTTTCGTGTTTGGAGCCACCAGACCCTGAAGTCGGATGTGCTGCTGGGCGTGGCCACGATGGAGGTCAGCGACACGCTCAAGTCCAACGCCATGAAAAGTGAGTGCATTATTCAAACGGAGCTATCGCTTTGCCATGCCGGAGCCCCTTCTTTCACAGATGTCTGTAGAAGTAACCTGCATGCCTGGGTGGCCATTTTTATACACATGGACATGGAAGTGACTGGAACACCTGAATTCAATGGCTACATTTACATGGACAATTCCGATTCGGATTAAAAGCCTGCCCGGAATAAAACTGCTTCATGTACCCAAATCGGAATCGTCTGACCCGATCAAGCTCATTCCGATCAAGATTCTATTCCGATCGAGAGGGGTGGTCTATGGCGCTTGATGATCCGATCAGGGTGCATGAAAAAACTTATTCTGAAGTGTTGGTACAAACCGTCCCGTCCTTAATACGCATGTCTGTTAGATTCAAGATTCAAGATACCGGTACTTTATTATCATTATGCAAACATAATAAAATCGTGTGAAGGCCCACGGCTTAAGGCACTCATCGGAACATAACGAAAAACAAAATCTCTCTTAAAGCAACAGTATATATACACTGAGAGAATGAGAATCGGCAAACAATAGTGCAAATCAGCAACAGTTATGGGCTGGATTTGTGCTGTCTGGGGGACACGGCGCTGCTCCGTTTGGAAGCGTTAACGCAAAGTAACAGCGCAAACGGGAAAAATGCGCCAAATAACGCTGACGTTTCAAGCTGAAAAGGGCGGAGCTATGTTTTGTTTACAATGGAAATCGCTACTTCTACTATTTCCGGGATGTTTGGTATAAATGACGCATTTCAAAATAATTTATTCCGATTGAAAGTGCGATGCATGAACACGCAAGTCCTAATCGGATCAATATGTTTAGGGTCCATGAACACAGTGCATCCGATCATCATTTTAATCCGAACGCTGAGCGGATTAAAGACGTTTTCTCCATGTAAATGCAGCCACTGATTGGGAATCAGATCTCTGAGTCTTCTGTTCGTTGTGTGTCTCGTTTGTAGTTTCTGAGGTGGTGCAGACCTTACAGCTGTGTGCAGACAGAGATCAGACGGACGTTGTGGGAGACCTGTCTGTCTGCCTCGATGGCATGACCGTCAACCCCGAGGTGTTCACCGCTGCTGAAGCCAACAACCACAGTGAGTCCACTCTGCTCTCGTTGGATCATCACGGACTGCAGGAGAAGTGCCGCCCATGACGTCCAGTCATTTCTGCCTCGTTCATCTTGTGCGTTTTTGCTTCAGGTACATCAAACGGGGAATCGCAAGCAAACGGGGATCATGTCATCAGGTCGAGCCTTTATTTCCTTTCTGAGGGGAGTTTACATCTCCGGGTTCTGTTTCTTTCTTCTACTATAAACGTTCACCTGTCCACTTACAGACGAAGCCGAGACAGCTCTCCGGCTGTGGACGGTGTAGAGTACCGGTCGTCTCCTAGTGGCCGGAAATCCGTGATCAGCACGGGGTCTCCGTCAGTGTCGGGGGGCTCGAAGCCGCTCCGACCTCCCAGGCCCTCCAGACCTCCTCCTCCAACACCTCGCAGACCCACCTCTTCGCCAGGTTGGACAATTACGGATTTGTTCCAGACACCTGACAACAAAGTGTTGAAGTCAAAGCTCTTTCTGTTTTGATTGTTCAGCCTGTTACAGTCTAGTCAAACATTTTCCTAAGGGCTGCATTTCTCAATTGAGTTTAGGCAACACAGAATGAGCACAATCCGAATGACACTTTTTTGCATGGCCTGTGCGCATTAATGTAGCCTCCCATGATGCAACTCTACACAACACCAATAATTAGACTAAATGTTAGTGTAAATATAAGCAAAGATTGTCAGCATGGCGTCTGTGGAGACCTAACTCTGTTGCTTACTCGAGCTGTAAACCTAGCCCACCTTGATTACAACATTTTCTGTCTCTCCATATTTGAATTTATTTTAGGAGCTCCAATAAAACGCTCCGTTCTGATTGTTTCCTCAGCGTCCTGCAGCAATGGTTCTGGCCCGGCCGATGGCAGTGATGGCCAGTCTGGTGCCGATACACCAGTGCGAACATTGGCCTCTGGCCCCTCCCCGGCCCCTGACTCGAGCCCATCAGCGGGGTCAGACAGGGACTCGGGCGCCACCTCTGCAGATGCTGCTGCTGCAACCAGACCGCCGAGCAGCAGTGTCACCCCTGCTGCTCCTCCCAGGGTCCCCTTAGCCAACTCTGGACCAATGCCCCCTGGGTCAGCTCTGATTCTGTGTTCTTTGCAAAAGAATATATATTTTGTTGTTGTTTCTAATAAGTATTATTTGTCAGTCTTTGTGCTGGTCAGCAGCAACAGTCACGTAATGTCCACACGAAACACTACTGCACAATACTTTATTGAAAGCCATAAGATGATATGCAAAAAACAACAGTCCTAGTTTGCCATTGTTGACTATCCATAATTAAAGCTGTATTGAAGTCCTCTTTCTGAGAACATTAGGAACGTCCCTGACTATTTTGTTTGTTTGCAGTGGGATGACTCGCTGTGGGAGCTGCTTTAAATCCATCATGTGTGCCATTGCCCGGCAGACTTAGTTTTATTGCTGTTTTATTATCCAGGTGGGAGCAGAGGGTGGATCAGAACGGCAGGTTGTACTTTGTCGATCATGTGGAAAAAAGAACAACGTGGGAACGCCCTGAACCCCTCCCCCCAGGGTAAAAACGTTTTCTTCTCAGACAGTCGTCTATTTTTATTTTTTATTTCACATGTGCTATAATTGTACATCCTGATTATATTGCTCATATCCTCCTGAGACGCAGCCTGTTAGCATGTCCTCTGTGGTGGACATTTGTCCATTACGGATGACATGCTAACTGGCGGGCTGGGTCCCAGGAGGATGTGCAATTACCGGCATATTCTGCTCCTGGGTATTTGCTGGGCCTCATGAAGCGCGAATAGCAACGGTGAATTTGAGGACATTTTGTATCGCAAATCAACGGGACTGAAAAGTGAGTCTTTGACATTGAACATTTGTTTGCGATCGTTGTTTTGTTCTGAAGGAAATAATTGACACCAAAAAAACCTACTACTACTGTACTTTCAGCTTGTCCCGTGAGGGGTCGCCACAGCAAATCAATGTTCTCCACTTCACCCTGTCCTTTGCATTGTCCTCCCCAACACCAGCCGCTCTCATGTCCTCCCTCACTACATCCATGGTGATCTGGGATTATGGATCACTTTGATATTTTCATTAACATTCAATGGAGCTTCAAAATTTGTTCCTCGATATCTCGGTTGATTATTGACTGATGTTTATGGAATCACTTCTAGTAGGTTACAGAGGACATGGCTGCTAAATATGGCTGTAATTAATTAATTGCAATTAGTGCGATAATTTGACGTCCCTATTCCATCTCACCACCGAACTTCATCTGACGCTGATTTTACGGATTCAAAAATATATAAAAAATATCAATATCAACTCTGATTCACTTTTCATGGTTGGTGTATAAAGATGCAAAGAACCATTTAGAACCTTTTGGGGATGATCCAGATCACCATGTGGACGGTGTAGATCCAATTAGGAAGGGAATGAGGTGCTCGGGGGAGGTCTGCGCTCTCTTAGTGCTTTTCTAGTTTTGATATTTTAATTTTAATGAAGTAACCTTTCTCTACTTTCAAGTTTTGTTTCGTCCAGTTATAGACAGTTACTATTTATCTATAGAAAATGGAATCGGGTACAGCAAATCAAACAATGTGTCTGAAATCCACTTTGTCTGTAGCTGGGAGCGCCGCGTTGACCAGATTGGGCGGGTTTACTTTGTGGATCACATCACACGAACCACCACCTGGCAGCGTCCCACCATGGAGACGGTGCGTAACTACGAGCAGTGGCAGCACCAGCGCAGTCAGCTGCAGGGCGCCATGCAGCAGTTCAACCAGAGGTTCATCTTCGGGGTGAATATTTGAATTTTTCATGACATTAATATCCAGCTGGTTAGAAGATTTCTCTTATTTGTAGAATACCTTTCTTAATTGATCTGATTCTTATGGAGTATTCTGATTGTCTGCTGTGCAGCAGCAAGATCAGGCCTCAGCCACGCAGAATAAGGATTATGATCCTCTTGGGCCTCTGCCGCATGGATGGGGTAAGTCTTTAAACCTAAAGTCTCATTTTATTCCTCTTTGTCACTCTGTTAAAGCGCTGCAGGTTATTTTATACTCTGAAGTAAGAAGAACTCCCAGGTAGCCCTTACATTTCTCCTCAAACCGTAGTGTGTAGGGAAACCTTTTTCATGATGCGTGCCACTTTTCAGTATGCTAAAGCCAAAAAGGTGCCTGTAACGTTCCACTCTGGAACACAAAAGGCCTGGGCCCTCGTTTATCAACGGTGCGTAGAAGCGGTTCTAAATTTGTACCGACGAATGACATTTAGAATGTGTGTAAGTAAAATAAATAAATAAATACACATCTGTATTTATCAAACGTGTGGACACTGGTCGTACGAACACCCGGGAGTAATCCGTGTTGATAAATCTCACCTGTTAAGTACGCTCCTCGTGCACGTTGGGCTCATTTGCATTCAGACACGCCTTCAATTGACCATATATGGTAGCAGCACTCCCCTTAAAACGTCATTTGAATGGATTTATTTCTCGGCAAAATCGTGGCAAACGGGCAAGAAGAGGAATCTCACGGACACGGAAATCTGGACGACCCAAGAAATCCTATTTGGAACGCTTAATGCTGGAACACTTATTTGGCAGTCCCTCAAATAAAACACCCGCAGTCGACAGGAAAGCCTCCTTTATGTATTCTCCGTCAGCCAATGGTTTTCCATGTTTCGCTACCCAGTGAGAAACGTTCTAACTCCCCTCCGTTGGCTGGTTTCTAACGGCACTAAATGGCTGGTAGCTGCTGCCCTGTTTAGAATACTTGGCTAGCCTCCCGTCTTTAGGTCCAGCTAATATTGGAGAGTGGTGGTACGTCCATAAGAACACACAGACATGAGTGTTTTTCCAATGAAGCAGTTGTCATCGCATCCTCCTTTAAGTTTAACAACCAACCGAACCTTTCGAGGACCTATTGCGTCTCATAGAGATTGAGGCCACAGCCAGTGGTACGTGATGCAAACACAAGTTCTCGACTAGCCAAGGGGCATTCTGTCCTGAGCGAACCGTTAATGAATCCTGTCTGTTCCTCCTCAGAGAAGAGAACGGACACAAATGGCAGAGTTTATTTCGTTCATCACTCGACGCGGGCAACCCAGTGGGAAGACCCAAGAACTCAGGGGTGAGTGAGTTTGTGTGTGTGTCCATATTCAAATTGTTTTTTGCAGCATCTTTATAGGCTGAAGTAATTGATCATTTCTTTTTTTTTTTAGGTTGCTGAATGAGAAGCCTCTCCCAGAGGGCTGGGAGATGCGGTTCACTGTGGATGGTATTCCCTACTTCGTAGATCACAACAGGAGAACGACCACATACATCGACCCTCGCACTGGAAAATCCTCCCTGTATGTCTACAACTTTGTCTCGTCTTCCACAAAACCTTGAGGCATTATAGTCAGTGCAGGACTGCCTTGTTCTAACATGTGCCGACTGATCTTTATTGACCATGGGTCAGTACCAGCAGATAACTACTGCGTTCTAGTAAAGCCTCCAACCAGTCAGACGGCAGTCCGATTATTCAGGGAGATACAAAACACAACCGTAACATCCAACAGCAAACGACTGGTGCATCCGCTGTTTAACAGCTCATTTATACTCCATTCTTGTTAGTGATCGACCAATATTTGTTTTGTTTTTTATGGCCGATACCGATTATTAGGAGTCAAGGAGGCCGATGACCGATATTTGGAGCCGGTATTCATTTGCAGTAAAAGTGAAAATATCGGCGTCAAAATTTAGAATAATACAAAGTCCTCAGAGCCACTGTCTCTGAGCCGTCCATCATGGCTGGACTCACCACGGTCTTGTAGACCTTTCCCTTCATCCAATGGGATTGTATTAAACAACCCCATTAACATCTCTACAGCCACCTCTCCGAGACACTTCCATACCTCCACCGGTAAAAAATCAATGAGACTGCTGGAAGTGTCTTTCTTTGCTTCGCGTCTCCAGGAGTTGGTATTTGTTTTTCGAACTTGGGACTGTCCTGATGTGACTCATGACTCGCATGCTGTCTTTGACGGCTGATTCGTGTTCATAACTTGAGGATTAGACAAACCAGTTTGGTGAATGCTGAGAATGTGACGCGTGAACTGACAGTCGTGTCCAGATGACGCGTTTCTCACGCGGCTCCGTTAACCTGAATAGAACGCGTCACTCCTCTCCAGGGGGGGTCGGGGCCACTCCTGGAGAACATGTTCAGGCTGTAAGGTAAAACTAATCAATCTGATGCAGTTTGACGCTAAGATTGAGACAAGATCATAAAAAATAACATGAAGATAAATTGAAAATAAATAAAATATAAAACAAATTGAAGCCGAGCTTCAGTTCTGTTCTCTGGTACTTCTGCTGTACGGTGCGTGTAGTCATAAAATGTAAGCAATTCGTACGCTGTGATCACATATATTCGACTTCAATTCCGCCTTCTGAGTTTGAGCCGAACCTGAGAAATGTCTCTTTGCCTTATTTCTTTCTTGGGGTTAGCGTTTCTCGAAACGAATAAATAGTTGTAGTTAAATTTTGTCAGCCACAGAGTCACCGAATGCAGCGCTGTGTGGCTGCAGGAACAACACGCCCTAAAACCTTCCTATCCTGCCAGATTCAAGAGCTTCGAGCTATGAACCGACGGTGCTGCCATTGGGTGACGTCACACTGGTCGACATTACAAGTTGTCCTGATTTCTGTTCCCGCAGTTCATTTCCTGGTTGTAGATCACTTGGCTCCCCACTGAGGATCAAAGCTTCTCTTATCTTGTCGTGTCGGGTGTTAAATAGCTCACGGCTCAAAATGCTGCTGCAGAGAGATAAAGCACTTTCAAAGAATCTTTAATTATAAGATCCTTGCGGAGCGATTTCAGAATGGAAAAGCAATGCATGAAAACGACAGCAGATGTTAGTTTCAGATAAAGAAACGACACATTCTGTATGACCTGGGCTAACGTGGGATTTTAAAACATTAAATCCACTTGATTTTCCTCCCTCAGGGAAAACGGACCTCAGATCACCTACGTTCGAGACTTCAAGGCCAAAGTCCAGTACTTCAGGTTCTGGTGCCAGGTAGGCCTCATTCAGTTTCACGGGTTCCAGTCTTGTGTGCTCACCATCCATTTGCCCGTTCATGTCACATCTCTGCCAGACTGGGCAAATAAAAGCTGGGCTTTAATCTACAGCCCAAAGGGATTTTGATTTTGAATGGATCTGGATGTCCTTTTTTTTTTCTGCAGCAACTGTCAATGCCTCAACACATCAAGATAACAGTAACCAGAAAAACTCTGTTTGAGGACTCCTTCCAGCAGGTATCTGGGAAGACTTCGTTCAGTATCTAGAAGATGAGCCTCACCTCTACCTGTAGCTGAAGCCAGAGCTTCTAGAGCAATTGAAATCGTCTGTAATTACTTCCTAATTGCTGTAATTATTTCCTAATTGCATATGAATAGCAGATCTCTGAAAGTCTACAAATGTTTTAAACGGTGCAAACCTGCTACACATATCCTTGTTTTAACAGCGGTTACACAAGGAGGACAGATCCTCCATAAACGGTTACGTTAGTGCCGTATATTTTATTTCTCAGTTAATCAGTGCATGATCTGTTTCAGATAATGAGCTTCAATGCTCAAGACCTGCGAAGAAGACTTTGGATCATCTTCCCCGGAGAAGAAGGCCTCGACTACGGAGGTGTCGCCAGGTAAGCTGCTGCTGGATGTGATTCTCTTGTAATACAGTCGTCCCTCGCTACTACGCGGCTTCGCTGTTTTGCGGAATTTTGTAGTGCAATTTCTTTTTTCTTTTTTTAACGCCGTATGAACGCGCATTGTGTTCAGCTGTAGCACAGCCACGTCAAATCAGGACAGAATGGGCCTTCGACAGTAAAGATTAACAGTCAACACAATTTATTAACTCTTTGAGTGCCATTCACGCCTAAAGACTTTTTTTGAAACCCAAGCAGTCTCTCTTCAACGGCCAATAACTCCGGAACGTAGAATGCTAGAAACACACTTTTTTCTTCTCATGAAAGAAGATACTTTAATCTTTCATTTGTTAGGTTCGCCGTTTGCGTCTCATAATGAAGAATATTCTGTGAGGCTTGGAAAATCTGCAAAAATTCGGGAAGACGGGCACTCGGCATATAGCCGAGTTGAAAATGGCTGGCACTCGATGAGTTAATACACACAAAACCGAACAGGCTATATAAATATAACCGCTACGTGTCGTTAGCTACTTGGAGCTAATATCATTTTTTATGGCCCCTAACTTACTAAACATCTGGCCTCTCACTGAAACGTCGTCGGGTTGAGGGTTTTCACTGGCGGCTCGTGTGTCCAATGGCGTTCAAGAAAGGGACCAGAAACATTACTAGCGATTATGAGACGGCCAATTAGAGGGCGCAGTGGGTGGAGTCCTTTTGGTTTTAAAATATGTGGTGAGGGGTTTTACAGCCTTAAAACATGTATAATAATTGTAAAAAATAAAACTTACTCTGTGGATTTCGCCTATTGCGGGTTATTTTTAGAACGTAACCCCCTGCGATAAACGAGGGACCACTGTACAACGCGTGATAAATACCCACACTGATGATGTTTGCCTGATAACTCACACATTGTCCACACATTGTTTGATCTGCACTGAATGGAATGTGTCCCGCCCCGTCCCATGTTTCATCTCTGTGGCGTTCTCCCTTGCAGAGAGTGGTTTTTCCTGCTGTCCCACGAGGTTTTGAATCCCATGTACTGCCTGTTCGAATATGCCGGTAAAGATAACTACTGTCTCCAGATCAACCCTGCGTCCTACATCAACCCAGACCACCTCAAGTATTTCAAGTTCATAGGGCGTTTCATTGCCATGGTTAGTGTTGGTGTAGATTTGTATTTACTAGCAATGCAGTAAAAAAATATGAATGTACAGAGACGAGTTTGCTGAACCACATATTAAATGTAATAAAGCAGTAATTACGTGTTTCTGTCCCTCAGGCTCTGTTCCACAGCAAGTTCATCGACACTGGTTTCTCTCTGCCCTTTTACAAATGCATCTTGAACAAGCCATTGGCCCTCAAAGACCTGGAGTCGGTAGACCCAGAGTTCTACAACTCCCTCATCTGGATCAAGTAAGTGCAAAGAGCAAGGGACAATGCGAGCCCGCCCTCATTCCGTTGGCATTTGAACACATCAGTTAACTGAGTTGAAGTCAGCTTTGAGTTTAGTATTTCTCTTTCATCAGAAAACTGTGTTCCTACCATTTTTCTTTCTGGAGTTATTGGCCGTTGAAGAGAGGCAAAGTTCAATGTCAGGGTTGGCAGTGCATGTTTGGGTTATGAAAAAGGTCTTTAGACGTTATTGGCACTCAAAGAGTTAAAGGACTTGAACTAGGGTCTGTGGTAGAACAGTCAAATAGATTTTAAGTCTGATCCAGGTGCAGATTCAGATTCACATTATTTCATTGAGTCAGTAGTTTTGAATGTGCGTTTTGGACTCGAGCTACTTGAGTCCAGACTGAATGAACGACGTACAGAACTGCGTTTATTATCCGTGACCCTTCAAGGGATAATGACATCGAGGAGTGTGGGCTGGAGATGTTCTTCTCTGTGGACAAAGAGATCCTGGGAGAAATCACAACTCAGGACCTGAAGCCGGGAGGAGGAGACATCCAGGTCACTGAGGAGAACAAGGAGGAGTACATCCGGTTGGTTCCGTGCAGCTACGACTCATCAAGTTTGTTTGGTTTGTCGTCGACTGTGCCTCGCTTGATGTTTGGGTTTGGGTGTGCCTCTGTCTGTGCCTGCAGGCTGGTAGCTGAGTGGAGGCTGTCCAGAGGCGTGGAGGAGCAAACGCAGGCGTTCTTCGAAGGCTTCAATGAAGTCCTTCCCCAGCAGTACCTGCAGTACTTTGATGCCAAAGAGCTTGAGGTAAAATAGACCAGAGTGACGTGAGCTAGGAAGACGGATTTGTTTTTTGGGGATGACTGAATGATTAATTTTCCTTTTTTAGTGATGAATGAATAGTTTCTGAAACCCGTGTGCTGCTGCAGGTGATGCTGTGCGGGATGCAGGAGATCGACCTCGCCGACTGGCAAAGGAACACCATCTACAGACACTACACTCGAAGCAGCAAGCAGATCATCTGGCTCTGGCAGGTCGGTGCACAGCGGGGGGGGGGGGGGGGGGGGTCAACGGTTCCCAATGTTCCACTGAAAAGTCCGTTAAAGTTACAGTTTCAATGGCTGAGGTCCGAAATAGTGGGATGTTTGAGCTGTAATATTTCACATATATAATCATATTTATTAGGGATGATCCGATCGGGACGTCCCTAATATACGTTCAGCCTCATTCTCATTTCTTTTTTTGTGTGATATGTTGAAAACATTGTGACAAAGTGAGAATGGAGCCACAGTTGTAGATTGCAGTATTCTGGACCAAGAGGGGGGGGGAGACGACTCCCTAATCAGACTTGTCTCATGCCCAGTTTTCCAGCAGCAACACTTTGCTGCTGGAAATCCAAACTGCTGCGAGGGGAGTTTTATTGCATCTGATGTGTGTGTGCGTGTTATTTATTAGGTCCTGCAAAGACATGTGACTTTATAATCAATGGAAGGAGGATAGTGAAAGGCATGTTGCGTGCGACATCTGCCAGGTAGAGGACAAGATGAATTTATTTGTGACTTTTGTCTATCCTGCAGTTTATTAAGGAGATGGACAACGAGAAGAGGATGAGGCTGCTTCAGTTTGTCTCCGGTACCTGTCGTCTGCCTGTCGGGGGCTTCGCCGACCTCATGGGTAAATGACGGCTGAAACGCTTCTCCTATCATCTGTTTGTTCGGTGCTCACAGTCGGACATGTTGATCTACCATGTTGGATCAAAGCCTTCCCAAACGTCTGAAAGGGTTCAGTTCCATTCATTTTCGCCTGCGTTGGGCCGTCTGGTAGCAACATAACTCAAAATGTTCTGGACGGATCTTGATGAAATTTTCAGGAAATGTTGGGAATGTTACCAGGAACAGACGATTACATTTTGGTGGGGATCCAGAAGAGATTCTGTGTCTGAAGCTCCAAGTGATTCGATCCGTGATTCAGAAGAGATTCTGGATCACGGATCGAATCACTTGGAGCTTCAAAATGTGTTCCTCAATATCTCGATTGATTATTGACCGATATTTATTGAATTTGACACAGTCATGTAGGGCGGGGCTCTCTATCTCACCACCGAATTTCATCTGGATCAGATCCAGAACGGAGTCAGTAAAATATATTTAATTTTAACATTGAAAACTCATTTTACAGATTCAACTCCGATTCACGTTTACTTTTCATGGTTGGTGTATAAAGATACCAAGAACAATTTAGAACATTTTGATGATGATCCAGATCAATCAATCTAAATAGGGGGGGAATGAGCTGCTTGGCGGAGGTCTGCACTCTCTGAGTGCTTTTCTAGTTTTGATTAGGATTAGGAAAATGATTAGGATTGGCTGCGGTTGTTTGGACATTATTTGTCAGGATTTCCTTCTTTGTCTCGTGGTGGTGCGTTCAAAGAACCATGTTAGTCGTAGCCCTTTACTGAGATGTGCTTCGCTTTACAGGAAGCAATGGTGCTCAGAAGTTCTGTATCGAGAAGGTTGGGAAAGAGAACTGGCTTCCCAGAAGTCACACATGGTAAGTTTCATCCCAGCTACCGTACGACCAGAGACAGATGGACACGCCCATCGACGGGCGTGTCTGCATGGTCCAATGTTGAGCTCGTGGCTAATCGTCCCAACCGGATAGAGGACGTCGTTCGCCCTCGATGAAATCGGTCTGTAACGTCCCTCGTCTGTCTTCCTCAGCTTTAACAGGCTGGACCTGCCACCCTACAAGAGCTACGAGCAGCTCAAGGAGAAGATGATGTTTGCCATTGAGGAGACGGAGGGCTTCGGGCAGGAGTGAGGCCCAACCCAGAGAGAGACCTTTAAATGGTGGCTTGAAGGAGTCTGGAGTCCACCCGTCTTTGAATCAGGGAGCTTCTACAGAAACAGGACAGAGCTTTGTGTGTCGGAGCTGATGCGCACACACACACACACACACACACACACGTTTGTGGGACTGGGATAAGCTGGGATTTGTCTCTACCATGTACACCATCCTCGCAGCGGGCCTTTCAGTGCTTGACCTTTTCTTCTTGTGTTAAACCAAAGCCGCCGGCGCTGCTCCCGTCTCAGAATGTTCTGCTGACGGTGCAGCGAACCGGAACTCGCCCTTCTGACATCTGTTTAATGGCTCGGCAGCAGGGAGATTACAGCCTCCAAGGTGTCTTATCAAAGTGTCCCCCCCCCATTGCTCTGCACTAAAGCGTCTGGAAAATGTCCGTGTATTATACAGCATATCCTGCGGCCCCTCCCAGTATGATCTGCATCTCATGATTAACAGCAACGCATGGCAATAGATGATAGCTAGCTTGCACTCGATGAATTTATAAAGTACCGACCGCCTAAATAAGAGAGGGGGGGCATGCCTACGAGTAGCAAAGGGATCTGATTTTGTGTTCCTGGTTCTGTTTGATCTTTGAGGGACTCTGTGATCACTGTTATTTATCGTGGTGGGGAATGTGCAGGAACTCTGGCCCTAGTTCTACGGGGTCGTAGTCGGAACACTGTGACGCCACATTGAAGGGGAGTCGAAGCATTTATGGGAGAATTCGTTCATCTCAATGTGAGCTTTAAATACGGAATGTGTCTTCCTTCTTTTAATGAATGGTCATCTTAAAATGAAAGATCCTGATCCCTTGAATTAAGTATTACATGGCGGCGTTCAGTATTCAGTACTTGAGATGAATGTGTTAAAAAAAAAAAAAAACAACCCAGTCAGCAGAAATAGTTTGAACCCTTTCAGCACACCAATGGTAAAATAGAAAAGGCATGTTTTGGATACACGGATGTCACTGGTGGATCCCGTCACCGGGGAACATCTGAAACGAGCGACGTGCGACCGCAGCCTTTGTTTCCTGCAACAAGGAGGTTCTTGTCTCAGCCATTTGTTGTTGGGTCTATCTGAATATCTGGAAATGGTTTTATTGACATGTTTCTGTGCACTTTGGTGCTGAGGCGGCCTCTGGAATGGGGAGGAGGGGGTCGGGTTTGAATACAGCTCCAGATCAGGGTGCCAGGCAGCGCTCTAGTATTGGTTTAGTTGACGTCACACAGTATTTGATCGACACTGGATCGTGTGTTTGCGAATGTTTTAAATTATACTCTGAAAGGTGTGGTTGCTGGGTAACACTGGGTGCCAGAGTAACTCTGGAAATGAATAATAATTTCCCTCCGCTGTCTGTCCCGGATGTTTGTTGTGTGTGTGTGTGTGTGTGTGTGTGTGCGCGTGTGTGAGATGCGGCTGGTATTTGGCGTTAGCCTTCATGTAGCCTTATTCAACCCTCAGGCGTTTATCGGATTGTCGATCATGTGGGCTTAAGGATCACGTGAATTCTGGACTCGGATGAACAGGCCGTTTGATAAAATCCCGCCGGGAAACTTCACCAGTGAGGAAAAAGCTTAAAACCGCGGCGCCGAGGACGCGTAGCCGGTCTTCAGCCGGGACGACGACTACTGACCGAAAACCGATGCAAAGATCATGAATGTATCATGATGTGAAGTTGCCTCAGCTGGTCCCCGCCCCCCCCCCTTCTTTGATGCAGACTGTTTTTTTTCTTTATTTCCCATGTCCCGGGTCATTGATGTGGAAAAATCCAGACCGCATATCTGTAAATATCATAAATCACTGCACCCCCCCCCCCTCCCCCCTTCTGAATTTCCATGTACAACGAAAGCCACTGTCACACTCCCGTACATGAAGAATAACATGTAAATGGTGTCGATAACAGATTTTCTTTTGTAAAAGAAAGCTTTTAATAATAGGTTTAGGGTGACGCTATATTTTCTTCCCCCTGGTTAATATCTCATGTACTTGTGTAAAGATGTGTAACATAGAAATTGTCACCTTAATAAATTAAATTTGAAATGCGTGTTCTTTCGATAAATTCATTCAATGTCGCGTGTTCATTTTTTGCATGCCGAGTCGGCAACGCGGCGGTGTTTAGACCGCTGACCTGACCTCCAGGGACCGGAAAACAAAACTGTTCAAATTCCAGATTACGCTGATGAGTCGTGTGGAACAACCTTTAGAGTTCCGCACGTCCGGGGTGTCACCCCGCCTCTCGCCCGTTGACCTCTGGGATGGCGCTGACCCGCGACCGGGTGCTGTTGTAAGTGACAGTAAAATAATCACAAGAGGCGTGTGCAGTTTAAATAACAGTTTTAATTTAATAAAATATAATAATTTAGAATTGGACAGGCTGCATTTCTCAAAGGATGGATGGAGCCCCAACGAGGACGCTGAAAACTACAAACATGTCTGCTGCAAACAGTTTGGCTCACTGCTTTGGATCGGCTCCATTTTCTCCTGCTCCGCTTCTTCTGTCTGGCCTCCAATGGTCGCGATAGACGATGCAGCCCGGCAACCCTCATCTGTCCTCCCCTCCTCCTCCTCCTCCTCCTCCTCCCCGCCCCCATTTGTGCGCATCAGCTTTTGTCTGTTGTCCAAGATGTCGTCCTCTCCGTCATCTCCTCCAGGCCCTGGACTTTCTACATTTCTATTGAATCGGCTTCTTCTCCCTTCATCCTCTCCCATTGCAGCTCCTTCGAGCTCGTCTCCGTCGGCCCCCCCTTCAGCTTCCACCCCGTTCCCCGCTGAAGGGCACTTGTGATCTCTGTAGTAACTGTGTCTGGTGAATCCCTTGTTGCAGGTGGAGCATCTGAAGCGGTAGTTATCCGTGTGGGACTGCTGATGCTCGAGCATGTGAGCCCTGCGGCTGAACGCCTTCTGACAGAAGAGACACTTGAAGGGTTTGATTCCTGCAGGACGGGGGACTTTGTTAGGATCAAAAACGTTCCAGTCACACAAACAGGCGACTAACCTCAAGGTCCTATTGCTCAATGATACATATATATATATATATATATGTATATTCACATGAATCTGATCAGTCTATATGTTTGTAAATCACACGATATTCCATCATCGCGGCTGAACTAAAAACGAACCCTGACATTATTCCCTTACCAGAATGAGACAGGATGTGGGCCTTGAGTTTGTCCGGTCTGTTGAACTCTTTGCCGCAGCCTACGTGTGTCCTGGTAGGAAAACAGCAACGTTAGGACGACATTCACAATGAAAGCAACGCGAGGCGAGAAAGAAAAGGATTCTTTTTTTAAAGGGCAGATTGATGTAAATGGGGACAAAAGGTTTGAAGGAATCAATCGAGTGGAGACGGAGGACCGACTCTCACCTAAAAGGACATTTGTATTTCTTAAAGGGTTCGTGGATGAGCATGTGTCGCTTCACTTTGTCCTTCCTGTTGAACATCGCCTCGCAGAGGGTGCATTTATATGGCTTTTCACCTGGAGCATAAAATCATGCAAGACATCAATTCAACTGCAAACCGTTGCGTCGGAGACGCAGCCCCGGGATTTCCTCGGACGTTATAACGCCATCGTAAAAGAAACGGTTCAGAAACAAAACCAAGACGACATCTGAAGTCTCTCGTCTTTCCATAAAACATTTCTGGAGCTTCTTGGCAAAAAGGTTTTTCTGCTGCATTTCCCAGTCAACCGAAGCAGACGACTTGCTTTATACAATGTTTTTATGAAAAGGGGGGCAAAATCATAAATCGGCATGCAGCGGAACATCGGAGGGACGGGATGACTGCTCTCTGAGAGCCTTGCAGACCTGAGTGGATGCGTGTGTGCAGCTTGAGGTAGTGCTCCGTCTTGAAAGACTTCTTGCAGATCTGACACTTGAACCTGCCTCCGATGCCGTGAGTCGGGAGGTGGCGTCTGAAGTAGCGCTCGCACGGGAAAACCTGCCGGCGGGAACGTGACGGGATTAAAACTACGGTAACTCCAACTGAGACAACGGAGTATTTTTAATGGTCCCGCTCAGTACTGTTCAGCCTGGGCTCTATTTTTACTCACTTTGTCTTTAAGTAAATTACTGAGACATCCTTTACATTAAATGATTTATGCTGAGCTAGAAAAGCACTTAGAGAGCACAAACCTCCTCCAATCAGCTCCTCCCCTTCTAATGAATTTGTTAGCAAGATAACTCAAAATGTTCAGGAAATGTTTGGGAATGTTACCAGGAACAGATTACTATTACATTTTGATGATAATCCAGAAGAGATCCTGGATTCTGGATGGAGGTTAAAAATATGTTCCTCAATCTCGGTTGATTATTGACCAAAGTCTATGGAATTTGACGCAGTCATGTAGGGTGGGGGCCTCTATCTCACCACCGAATTTAATCCGGATCAGATCTAGAATGGAGTCGGTAAAAATATATATTTATTTTAACATTGAAAACCCCATTTGCGGATTCAACTAGAAAAACACTCAGAGAGCACAGACCTCCCCCAAGCAGCTCACTCCCCTCCTAACTGGATCTACACCATCCACATGGTGATCTGGATCATCACCAAAAGGTTCTAAAATGTTCTTAGTATCTTTATACACCAACCATGAAAAGTAAGTGAATCAGAGTTTTCAACGTTAGAATGTAATATTTCCTGACCTCATCGCGAGTCTGGAGCGTCTTACCAGAGTAACCGGCCGTCAGTGACACGCCCCCGTAGGACGCGGAAACCCCCCCCCGTAGGACGCGGAGACCCCCACCCCCCCCGTAGGACGCGGACACGCCGGTGAGACGTACCTTTTGGCAGTGCGGGCAGGGGTAACTGTGTGAGGCAGTGAGCAGATGCTGCTCCAGTGCCTCCTGGGTGGAGTATCTGCTTTGACACTTCACACACCTGAGGGGAGAGGCGGGGGGGGGGGGGGTCATTGTTCATAGAAAGAACGCAACCAACCAACAGTTCTTAGCTAAAGTACACGCATTTGTACACAGTACATACATAAATGGTATCACTTTACTCAGGCATCGCCGCACTATGGCTGTGTGCTTTCACACACACACACACACCTCTTTACCAGCGTTTCACCTCCCCCATCCAACAGTAGTCCCTAAATAGCGAGCGGTCGGCGGCGCTGACCTGTAGACGGTGGCGTCTTTGCGAGAGCTCTGCTGTGGGCAGAAGCAGTGCGAGTACTGGTGGACTCCCAGTTCGAACAGCGAGGGGAACACCTTGTTGCAGAGGTGGCAGCGGTAGGTCAGCTGCTCCTGGTGCGCCCTGATGTGCTCCAAGAACTGCTCCAGCTTCTGGAAGGTCTGGGAGCAGGACTTCAACACGCACTTATAAACCTGCAGGGGAGGGAGCGCCGTTCCTCGTCTCGTAAGAACTCTGGGATGAGCAGCTAGCATGTTCGTTCCTGCGTTCCTGTTATGGCTTTCCTCACAAATTGCGACTTAGAATATTGACGACTTTGAGTATTCATGCTGTATAAGGCGACTAAATGCATGCCTGAACTTTGGAACAAGAACAAGAACTTTCTGCTGGTGCTCCACACTCACCTGCTCCCCTTTGTGCTGGCTCAGGTGGGACTTGAGCTGAAAGTAGGTATTGAACTTGCCGGCACAGAACTGGCACTGGTAGGAGCTGTCGATCACAACCACCTGTTTGGCCTGGGCGTGGCACCGATGGTCCTGGCTGGACGCCGTCGGCACCGGAGGAGGATGGCCGTTCTGCATGGCTTCCCCTCTGCTGTCCTCCGGATCGGCGTGGACTTCTGTCGCAGCGTCCGGCTCTACTGCAGCGTCTAGGATCGAGCATCGCGCTCACTGAGAAACGACCCGATGCTGCCGTCTACGTTTACAACCGGCAAAGCACTCGGAGCAGCTCATCCCCCTCCTAATCAGATTCACATCGTCCCCAAGTCGATCTGGATCATCACCAAAACGTTCTAGATTGTTCTTGGCATCTTTATACACCAAACACAAAAAGTAAAAGTGAACCGGAGTTGATGTGTATTTGTAACAGATTTTTGAATCCGTAAATGAAATGTTAAAATTAAATATTTTCTGCTGACATCATTCTGGATCGGATCCAGATGAAATTTGGCGGTGAGATAGAGGCCCCCACCCTACGTGACTATTTGCAATTCCATGAACATCGGTCAATAATCAGCTGAGATAGTGAGGAACACATTCTGATGCTAATGATAATTTCAAAGTGATCCATGTTACTTTGACGGCGCTTTCAGTCGGGTTTCTGAAACGCTCCTCACCTGTTGGCTCCTCCTCTGTCTGTGTCTGACTGTTGTGCCGCTGTGACTCCTCCTCTTCTGGTGCGACTCGCTGCTGCCGCCGCCGCCGCCCGTTCCCCTCCTCCTCATTGGACGCTGCTTGCACCACTTTCACTGTGATTGGTAATCTTGACACAGTGCTCGCCACGCCCATGGGCCACACCTTCCAGAAGCAGACAGCCGTCACTTTAACTCTATCAAGTTCACTTTATTCCTTGCAGTCAAACAAATTTCATTTATTTATTTATTTTTACAAACTAAAACTGAATGTGGCCCTCCAAGTAATTTTTTGTGGCCCCCGTGAGAGCTGTGTGCAGACATTTGTTTTTGTAAAATGCTGCATCTCACACATGTTCTTAACAGCCCACATTTGTTGGTTGTTCTGCAGTTCTGCCCCTCTCAACTGTGACAAAAAGAGTTTTGAACAAAGTTAATGCCATAACTTGTGTTGGATGATATTTTTCTTGATTTATTATTTAATATTATTTACCTGAATAAGTTTGATTAGTGATTGATGGAGTCGTGTGGTTTTCTTAACCTGATCAATTGAAATGATTTATGTTATAATAACAGCAATAATCTATCCATATATTTTTACAACTATACAATTGAATATGCAATGTTTGTAACTTAAATAGTGAACTGATCAAATGGAAAAATTCAGCAACATGGCAATAACAATAGCAACACGCTGCAGTCAGGAAATCAATAATCTGCTGGCGGTGACTATTGAAAGTTATTTGAACCTTTTTGTTTTTTCCAGCATGTGCTGACATGTTGATCCCAGCGACATATGGTGCTCAGGATCAGCACTGGACAGCTCCATAGGTAGCCGGCTACATATGGAGCTAAACAATGCTAATGTGGCCCTTGTAGAAAATGAGTTTGACACCCCTGCATTAACTCATTAAATGCCAATTGAATGCTTCAATTAGGTTTGGAATTGAATTCTGTCATAGTACAAATAATAAAATGTGATTTGCAACAGCAGCTGTACAACCAATTAAAGGATCTGTATCTTTTTGGGGGTGGGGATTCCAGCAGAAGAGGGTCGGACATTAACTTTCAGCTGGCAAAGGATCCCTTTCTGGAAAGCCCCCACCTGTATCTTAAAATCCCCATTTTATATATAAAAACAAAAACAAAACATTGTTGTAAATGCTTGATGTAGCAATGACACGATTAGTACAATTACCTAATAATTACAAATTGTTGGATAGAACTGCCTGACATTTGAGCTAGAAAATAATTTCATTGCGACTATACATGTGCAACAAATAAGAAATCTGACAAACGAGCTGCTCCTGCCGACCAATAAGAATGCTTTAAGCTAACGTGCACAAACAGCTGCGTGATCGCTAAAATGTTTTTACCTTGTGTGTCTGCATGTGTTTCTTCACGTTAGACTTCTGGGCGAAGGCTCGGCCGCAGACGATGCACTGAAACGGTTTCTCTCCTGTGTGACTGCAGGGAGAAGAAGAGTCGGGAGTCGGAGGAGGAGGAGAAGCTCTCCTCCGGGCCACGCCCCCCCGGCCGGTGAACTTACCTCCTGATGTGCTGCTGAAGGTCAAAGTTTTTGGAGAAGACTTTGTCGCAGTAATTGCACTTCAGTTTTGGCCCTTTTCCTTTCAGCGGCTCTGCTGAATGAAACGGAGTGAACGGATATTTATCTGACGTCAGGCCATTGCGTAAAGAAAAAACGTTCCCAGTTACCCGTCGCCCCATCCGGGCTCTTTCTGCCGCTCCTCTGCCGTTTTGGAATGATGACCTTTTCAAAGTCTCCCAACGCCGCCAGGTTAGTGGCAATGCTGCAGACTTTGGTTTTGGCGCTCTGCTTCCCGGGACTGTAGACGGGAGGGGTGGGGAACGGCTGGCTGTCCACGCACGGGCCGGGCACCTGGAGGAGAACCGAAGGCTCAGTGCTCTGTGTCGGGGGCTGTTCTGCTTCATTCTCCTCGACACGCCACCTGATCTTATCTGAGAATTGAAGCGTGCAAAACACACTTAAAACTGCCCCAGCAGCATTTAACGGCAGGCTTTACTCACCTGTACGGGATGAAAGGGCTGCAGGCCCAGGGTGTGGATCTCAGCACCACCGCCGCCGGCCATGTGGGGCAGCGTGCTGTATACCTGGACCACCGAGTTGCCGTGGCTCACTGGGATCTGTGAGGAGAGCGGCTGCTGACTCGGCTGTCCCGTCGGCAGGGGGTGGGTGGAGGTCTGGCCTGAGGGCAAAGTGTGTGAGGACTGCTGCTGCTGCTGCTGGGGGTGATGATGATGATGGTGGTGGTGGTGGTGCTGCAGGTACGAGACACCAGCCGTGTGCATGCTGACGTTACTCTGCAACACCAAAAATGAGGCAAATAGATTTGATAAGAACAGAACCTTAAATATTTAGGATCAATCATCAGCTGTCTAGCATCCTCCGTAAAGAGTAAAAAGCGCGGCGTCTACGAGGACATTACGGCTTCAGGAGGAGGCGTAAGGTTGCCCTGCGTTACCTGTATGGGCGTCGGCATGGCAGCCATGGGCTGGTCGATGGAGGTGAAAGCTGAGATAGCAGACATGAGGACATCGTCGCTGACCAGCACGTTGCCTTGGACTAGAGTGTGAGTCAGAGGAGAGGGGGGGACTGTGATGTAGGTGGACACCTGATGCGTAAGTGGAGAAGTAACGAACAATCGTGTGAGCTCGTCCTTGGTTCGGGGACAACACAAGAGAGGCAGCATGCGTCAGGGCAGGCGCTGGAGTCTCCTCACCTGTCTGTTGGCAGAAGTCTGAGGCCCGGCGCTGATGGGTGGGAGGGGTGCGTAGGCGACGGTGGAGGCCAGGGACACCGTGGAGAGGGACGGCGCGCCGGACTGGCACTGCTCTCTCTTGTGTGTCATGAAGGCTGGCAGAGAGTTGAACTGTTTCTTACACTTCCCGCAGAGGAACACGTCCTCGTCATCTGGAGGAAGAACAAGCACGAGAGCAGCTTCACACGGCGACTCGTCCGCTTTAGTCCCAGAAGGGGCTTCGATTCACACCTTTGGAGCCCACTGGACTTATTTTATTTTGTTCTCAGCGACAGTAGAGATTCTGTTCGGACTCCTTTTTTTTTTTTAATCTCAATCTCACAAATAAGATAGACGGTATCTGCCTTTCCTACCCAGAGACTGGATGGTAGATGCTCCAGAAACAGTCTGATTGCTCGGGTCAGGAACTCCACCTTGACCATCCAGCAGCGACTGGACCGCTAGCACCGTCTGGTTGTCCATGCCTGATGAGGAGGAAGAGGAGGAAGGTTAACATGTCCTAGATTATGCAGCACTTTAAACATTCACTTGCTGCATGTTTCACTGAAGAATATGAAAGATGTGTTTTCACGCTGGTTTGGAAATGTTACGTCTTTCATTCAGGTTGAGCAGCTTTACACACAATAATACTGATCATGAATACAAACATCAGAGTGATCAGGAGTAAAACATAAATAAATACGCAAAGCAGAAGGTCGCTGTAAATGCATGCAGGGAAAAACCAGCAGCATCGATGCATCGGCGTCTGCTGCAAAAAGCCCGACATGCACTCTGATTATCGAGAAGAGGCCGACACCATCATCATCATCATCATTCTGCTGCCTGCCGTTCATTTCATGACGGCTTCATGCAGTAACTCGTCTAGGAGGTCCGAACCACAGCCGAGCTGTTTGTTTGGACCCGCCGCAGCCACTTTCCCCCTCGTTTCACTGCCCTGACTATAAATAGACGCGCATTTCGATCCGTAAAACATTCCTCGTGTGTCGCAGCTGCTCTAAACACACGCTATCTATTTCTTACAGTTGTAGTTAGGTGGTTATTAACATAATAGTCCCACCTTCAAGCACTTCAAATATTGCTTGCGCCATCTTGAAAGCTCCCTCTGCTGCGCGATAGGCGCTCGATTAGTCGAGTCTGCTGTCAGGGGACGTTTCACCTCGCAGGAAAAGACCCTGAAATCACACAAAAAAACTAAACTGTAGAAGCAGCGTCGTTAGCATAGCCACTGTTAGCCGTCATAACAGACTGTAAGTTGGTTTAAAAAAAACCTGTACTTGTAAATTCACGTATTAATTGATTTTGAACGTAAGTGGTTGAGCTTTCTGTAATTCTCCATCGATCAAATTTAATTCGCGACTAACTTGTTGTGTACTAAAGCAATGATACGAGCAATAGTTCTAATGGGACGTAACTTTTTGCAGTACGAAGTCCGTTCAATTGTCTTCTTTCCGCGCACGACAATCGAACAGCTGTGATGTTGTAGTATTTTCCCGAGAAACCTTGAACGGATCTGAAACATCGATGAATCTGTGATCGGCCAGGCGCCCCTGCGTCGGTGAAAAATGACAGACCACGCTTTAAACCAATCAGAGACCGCCCGCCCCGCCCTCCGGAAAGTAACGCGTTTGCGCCAATGGGAGCTGTCGTATTGACCATGTGCTGGTTTCGCGGCAAAAAAGATTTCGCGCGAAAACCGTCCGACCCTTGTTCAGATCAGCTGGAACAATAACAACAATAACAACCGATAGGGCGTCGGGACAGGCTTTTTTATAAACGCGCCGAGTTACGGCGGAAACAGCCGAAGGACGAGCGGCCGCTATTCTAAACGACGTTTGTATTTTTGTCCTCTTGCGGTACATTTCCAGTTTTATCGGACCGCTTCCTGCGTGCCCCGAACTAAGGCAAGCGGTTGAAGAACTGGGGCTAACTTAGCTAGCATGCTATCCTCCCCTGTGTTTTCTTACTCTACGGCTTCCCTGATGCTAAGCTGTCTGTGGCCTTATGAGACGCGGTTTGCTTCGGAGTAATGGAGATGCTCGTTGCGTTGCATGTGTTTTTACTGAGATAGCGCGCTCCCGAAATGCGACTTGTGCGCCCCGAGCTGGGTGTAAGGACACGTTAGCATCGTCTCGTGTGTAGCGCGGCTGCTGCGTCGCGTCGTTTTAAACTTTCAGTGCGACTTGCTCGGACCCAGGCTAGCTCGTTAGCACCGCGAGGAGGACAGAGCGGCAGGCCGCGGCTGCGAACTGAGGCTGACGGCACAGATTAAAACAATGGACTAGCTTGCTAGCTCGCTAACCTAATCGATTTTACACCGCACGGGAGCGATTGAGACTCAGGTAGCTGTATTTCTTTTTGTAATTGCAATAACAAAGAACCCCGATTTGAATGGCTACCAGCTCTGGGTTAAGCAGCTAGCTTCCCTGAGATGAAACAATATTGTTTGTTTACTTTTTTTTTTTTTTTTGAAGCGGCTTGATTATCATTATTAAAGAGGACAGACGAGAATAATAAAAAACTTTAAAAAAAACTTTAGCCATGTTCAAGCTGCTCGGGAGATTCCTTTTGTTCCTTAATTCCCCTGAGCTCAGCAAATCCAAGCAGGTGTCAAACCGCAGCGCCTGAGTTGGGGGCCCCTCAGCAGCCCAGATTATCCAGTGAAGCCCCCCCCCCCCCCCCTCACTGACTCACTGCAATGTCAGAGACTTTGATCACGGGGCAGACGTCTGAGGATCTGCTGGCCGACTTTGAGACGTTGCTGAACTCCGGGAGTCTCGGGCTGAGCGAGGGCCACCAGATAGTGATCATCACGAGCCCCAGCAGCGAGGGGCTCCACCCAACCTCGGCCCCCAGCAGCACGGGGGAGATCCTGCTGTTCGCCACGCCGCAAGGCGCCGCTGGTGGGGGGCTCCGGGACAAGCGACGACCGACTCTGGGAAGACCTCCGGTGAGGAAAGTGGGGAAGGAGTTTCTGTTTGAGGGGCCGTGGGCGAGCTTTTTGTTCTATATGCTGAGATGTTTACCTTTTTATAAACTGTACCTGTTATTTATAAGGGATTCTTTTTCCAGGGAGACATAATCATGGCAGTGAATTCCTTTGTCCACCCGTCTGTATACATTCAGGTAAAGAGGAGGTTGGACCTGGACAGCGATCATCAGTATGTCTGCACCACCCGGCCGTCTGTCGGCCAGGCGCCGCTCTCTACACCGGCTCCTCCGAGAGGTATCTGCCCCCACCTGAAGCTTCCTCTCCCGATTTGCGTTGTTGCTGCGTATTACATGGACAAAATGTCCGTGTGACCGGCTGCACTGTGTTCATGGACCCTAAACATGTTGATCCGATTAGGACGTGCGTGTTCGTGCATCACACTTTCGATCGGAATGAATTATTTTGACATGCGTAGTTTATTCCAAATATACCGGAAATAGTAGAAGTAGCGACTGCAGTTGTAAACAAAACGTGGCTCCGCCCTTTTCTGCTTGAAAGATCGCCGTTATTTCACGCGTTTCCTCCGTTTTCTCTGTTACTTTCCTCCTTTAATGTCTCCGGCAACGCGTTTGTCTCAGATAGTGACCAGTTCTGTCTTTCGCTCGCTCTGCTTCGTTCCGGGAATAGCAGAATCGCGTAAAGCTGACGTCACAGACATGCGCAGGAAGGACGGCTTGTACCGAAACATCTGAATTAGTGTTTTCATGCGCCCTGATCGGATCATCAATCGGTATAAACCGCCCCCCTCGATCGGATTCAGCTTGATCGGGTCAGACTGTTCCGATGTGGGTGTGTACGTGAAGCATTTTTATTCCGATCAGGCTTTTAATCCGATTAGATGTGTCCCTGTAAACGCACCTACTGTCACCGATGTCCAATCACGCTGCTGCGGCTGTGAACGGTCCCGAACGCAGCTGTCCTTCCATCAGCAGCAACCAGCTGGCAACTTGTTTTCAAGGACACGGGAAGATGGCGGCTGTTATTATTCGTGGATTTCTGTCCATTCAACAGGCAAGGTTCACAAGTTCAAAGCAGGTGTCGTCTTTCACTACATTACAGTCTTGGGATGTTGAAGTCCCCCCCCGGGTCCGACGTGTTGGTTGTTAATCGATGCAAAAACTACAAACCTTTGTCAAACCTGTGGTAAAAACAGGCGGAGTACCTGATATAGTGGTTTGAAAAGTTGTGTAAACATGACAACAGTAATTCTCACATCGTAGAGACAGCGATGCCAGTTATAAGCAGCGGGTCGGCATCCGCTCTCTCCGGAGTTCTCCAAGAATCACGTTTAAAAGGTAAAACTGTTCGTTGGCGCAGAAAAGCTGGAACAAAACCAGAGTGCTGATCAGTTAATCTGGTCACCTCCGGCTCAGTTACACACGCTGGGCGTTTAAAATAAATGAAACAGCCCCGGTGCTCTCGTCAATTCCTTCCTTCCGTTGGCTGGGCAGAGGGAGCCGAGGAAGATCCACCTTGGCACAGAACCACTGGGGAGAAGTGGACCCTAAAACCCAAAATCTCACACCGCAATGTGTCCCTGTCCCTTCAACACACATTACGGGATGTCCGTGCTTTGAACCGATTATTCTCCCTTCCAGTTCCTCGAACCGCAACAGAAAAGTCCCGGTACGACACGTCCTTGAATCTTACCACCAAGCGCTTCCTGGACCTTTTGTCCCAGTCGGCTGACGGCGTGGTGGACCTGAACTGGGCCTCGCAGGTCCTCGATGTTCAGAAGAGACGGATCTATGACATAACCAACGTCCTGGAGGGAATCCAGCTCATCTCCAAAAAGTCCAAGAACAACATTCAGTGGCTGTGAGTATCAATGAAGCTACACGTTCAATAGGTAATCGTGGGACAAGCGTGAATGTGTCTGTGTCAAATTAGTGTACAAATCATGTACTGTTCTAGCAGTTAAACAAAATGAGCACAGATATAGTCAGTAGAAAATACGACATGAAATGAGGATGGGCCGGACAGGCAGCAGATTGTCCAGCAGGTCTGTTTTCCTTCGGCGCCATTAAAGCCATTTTCCTGAACGCTAGTGTGGACTTTTCCTCCTCCAGGGGGAATCGAGTTGATTCCGCTTTGGCTTCACGCCACAAGGAGCTGCAGAGCGAGGTGTGTGACCTGACAGAGGCCGAGGAGCAGTTGGATGAACTCATTTCCAAAGGCAACGTTCAGCTCCAGCTGTTCACGGAAGACCCCCAGAACAAGAAATATCCTCACAGGGTCGCGCTCAAGGTCGCGCTCCGTGACCGTGACGATCGAGTTTTCTTCTTCTTTGTAATATTGACAGATGGGGGGGGGGGGGGACGGTTTTCTCATTTACATTCCTACTGTTTCCATGGTTACGTGTTGTGCATGAAGTTGGGCTTAATTTTTGAGTCAGGTTTCTGGGATGTGACTCAAAAACCTTTCCATAGTTTTTCACTAAACTTTATACACACATCTCTTGTACTGGAACTACAGTTTTTCCGATAAGTACACCTTGGGGGGGATCCTGACTATTTCAGGCTTGGTTTTGACTGGAATGTTGAATCCACTGCCGATTATAAATGATATTGATTTATTTTAGGTTTGCCTGCTCGGATGTAGACCCTAAAGCTTTGTCGGGAGTGTGTTGCTGGTCTTTGCTGGTCTTTGCTGGTCTTTGCTGGTCTTGATGTGGCGCCACATGCAGCTGCTGTGTTCCTTAATGGTTGTCGCTCACGTTGTCCTACGTGCACTGCCAGGATTTGAAGAAGTCCTGTGATTCCCCGGACCAGCTGGTAATGGTGATCAGAGCTCCCCCAGAGACTCAGATGCAATATTCAGAACCCAACGAGGTACGGACACTCGGTGCGATTCAGCTTTGTGGTGAAATTGTTCACGCGACAACAAGTTTGTCTCGTCTCTCCAGGGCTACCAGGTGACGCTAAAGAGCACGCGCGGCCCGATCGATGTCTTCCTCTGCCCGGATGACGGCTCCGGCGACTGCAGCCCGGAAACGGGATGCAGTCCGTCAAAAATCAACGCGGACTCCTCCGTGGTCCCACCTTCCCCAAAACTCACAGACCAATCGCGAGCCAGAAAGTCCACACTGGTTCTGGAAGACGGCTTGTCATCGCCGGCATCTACTTCGTCCACGGTGACGGCCGCCTCCCAGCAGCACCCCTCACCTGGGATGTTAGGCGGTGAGACAGGTGAGCGTTTAGCAAAGAATTGTATTTATTACAACTTTTCAAGGAGTATTCAGGGTTCCAACATTTCCAGCAAAGCTAATCCAGTAAAGATTCTAGAATGTCTCGTGGAAAGTTCCAAGATGAAAATAATGCCGGAACATTTTGCTGCCACGAAACACAATATGTTTGGCTCACGCACTGATGATGTTGGTGTTGATTTAGTAAAATCCAGAAACCACTGGAGTGGGCAAACCTTAAAAAATTCCTGCATCCACATGGTGATCTGGATCATCATCAAAAGGTTAGGAACTCTTCTTGGTGTCTTTGTACACCAACCATGAAAGTAAAAGCCAATCGGAGTTGAGGTGGATTTTAAAGGGAATGCCGGCTGTAACTAAAAATACAACCATAGACCTCTACTATGTAAATACATTGACAAAAATATATAAATATTTATAAGAAGTTATGAAATCCGTTTTGTTTACAACATGGTTGCCGCCATGTTTTTGCGTGCGCAATGCATTCTGGGTTGATGACGTCAAATGGTTGCAGCCCTAGCTACGAGCGCAGCGAACGTAACAAATGGACTGCACTTGTATCGCCTCGCATTCACACTCGCATTCACACTTCACTGATCTCTGGACGAATCTCTCTACAAACTGAGCCGCAGCCGGCCCCAGAACGTAGCGTGACGTATCTCCGACAACAAAATGCCACGCTGCGTGGCTTTTGGATCTAATCTCCGATCATAAGGGAATACAGAGAGCAAGGACCGCCTCCATAGCGTTCCGCTGTGCTCTCATCATTTTACCTCGGATGCACTCAAGGACTTTCATCGCCCTCAGCCCATGAGAGATCTCACCTGGTCATAAACGAGCAAAATATGTTTCTACAGAAATAGAACAAAAGGAAATTATTTCTGTCATTTTACTGACAGCAAAATAAATCCTACGGAGCTTTTGGTGAGTGGTGCGCTGGCGACTCATTCGGGGTGTACCCTGCCTCTGACCATAGCAAGCGTGGTTAGGCTCCCGCAACTCCCGTGGCATGCAGGGCGGAAAAGCGGTGGAAAATGAATGAATGAATTGAAGGCACATTTTACAAGATATAATTATTACTACTTAGCCTGCATTATAAGTAAATGGACGAATCCGTTTTTTTTTTTCTTTGTATCCAGACGGGTATCTGGATCACTCTCAAAATGTAACGGGATCTAAATTCGACCGATACCCATTTAGATTCTTCATCCAGCAGTTTTTCCGTAATCCTGCTAACAGACGGGCGGTCAAAAGCGTAACCTCCTCGGCGGGCGTAACGAATGCCTCCCGTGACGCTGTGTCTGTTTGTCTATTCTAGAATCTCTCCTTGGGGGCGACCCATTCTCCAACCTGGGAGACATGCCTGATTTTGACTTCTCGCCCATCACCTCCTTGGACTTTCTAAATGGAGAAGGCCTCTCTCTGCCATTGGACAGCTTCATCACGCTGTCTCCCCCACACACTCATGACTACCACTTTGGACTGGACCACAATGAAGGCATCAGCGAACTCTTTGACTGTGACTTTGGTGATCTGTCCAAAGTATTGGCTGATAGTTAGAGGACACGCTCTAGGCTATTCTAGATGTTGGACTGTTCCTCCATATCCTGGGATTTCTGAAGGCCTGGAAGTCAAACGTATTATTTTGTCAAACACCCAGCCACTGTTGGGTGTTGTAAAATATTCTGTGCAGTATTTGGCTGCCTAAAAAGTTCCCCATGGGCTACGAAACCTCAAAAAGTCCCACAAATTATACAGCACAAGATTAGCACTTATTTTTTTGGCCATCAAAAACATTTTACACCAAGTCTTTAGCATTAGCGTAGCTATTTAAATTATTTATATGGAACGTACCAAGGGAGCATTTTCTTGCTATTGACGACATTTGTGCAGGTGTTTGCGTGGGGTGTGGTCTAATGGGCAGGTGTCCTTTACCCTGATTGGCTTACAAGCTCCAGCTGAGGAGGCTGGTTTCCTTTACCCTGATTGGCTTACAAGCTCCAGCTGAGGAGGCTGGTTTCCTTTACCCTGATTGGCCTACAAGCTCCAGCTGACGAGGCTGGTTTCCTTTACCCTGATTGGCCTACAAGCTCCAGCTGACGAGGCTGGTTTCCTTTACCCTGATTGGCCTACAAGCTCCAGCTGGACGAGGCTGGTTTCCTTTACCCTGATTGGCTTACAAGCTCCAGCTGACGAGGCTGGTTTCCTTTACCCTGATTGGCTTACAAGCTCCAGCTGGACGAGGCTGGTTTCCTTTACCCTGATTGGCCTACAAGCTCCAGCTGACGAGGCTGGTTTCCTTTACCCTGATTGGCCTACAAGCTCCAGCTGACGAGGCTGGTTTCCTTTACCCTGATTGGCTTACAAGCTCCAGCTGACGAGGCTGGTTTCCTTTACCCTGATTGGCTTACAAGCTCCAGCTGACGAGGCTGGTTTCCTTTACCCTGATTGGCCTACAAGCTCCAGCTGGACGAGGCTGGTTTCCTTTACCCTGATTGGCTTACAAGCTCCAGCTGACGAGGCTGGTTTCCTTTACCCTGATTGGCCTACAAGCTCCAGCTGACGAGGCTGG
>NC_090898.1:3176115-3236115 GCF_040956055.1 Brachionichthys hirsutus
CCGGTCTCGTACCGAAAGATGTACCCCCATCCTCCAGCGACGCCGTGAGGGCCCAGAGACCATTCTTCTTTTAAATCATGAGGCGGCTCTCTCTGGGTTTGACGCAGAAATCTCATAGTCTTCCACGGGGCTTCCAACGCGTTGCTCGGCTGCTGACATACGGTCACTGGGGTCTCGCGAATAGGCACAACCGGAAACGACATCCTCAAAATCTTGTTGCCTTCTGAGTCAGGATCCGCTCGGCTTTATACTTTTTTACCCACGCTTACTCCTCCCCTTAAAATCGCTTACTCCTCCCATCCATTAAAAATAAATAAATAACTAAATTATAGTACTATTATTTTATACGATGTTAATTAATTATTAATTAATTAATTATTAATTAATATTTTATACGAGGCCAAAGGTCATTATTGATTTATTAATTTTTTATTGATTTTTTATTAATTATTAATTTTCATATTGGGTCAAAGGTCAAAGTCGTAAATCTTTTTTGACTAAAGGATGTACTCATCGTCTCTCTACTGTGCTGTTCTGAATCATTTTATTGGACGAAAATAAAAATTAAATCTCATTTGTTCCATGTCATGTTTTACCACAGATGTTTTAGTGAGCCAGTTAAATTTATGTGCGAACCGCAGATGGCGGATCATATTTAAAACTTTCACTTTCAGTCATTTCTAGAGTGGTTATAATATATAATTAGAAAAAGCTATATAAGTAGTAATGTGTTGTATACCTATACTTTAAACGTCACTCTTTTTCTGTTTTATAATGATCATAACGAGAACAAGATTTTTAATTCATATTCTCTATTAAAATATAATTATAATTGAAATACAAATGTATACAAGTACAATGAATTCTATAGAGACCCAAGAGTTAATGGGATGAACCACGAGCAAATGTTTTGTGACACAGGCGAGGAAATCTGCCCTTAAAAGGTAGAAACCTTGAGCAGGTCCAAGACTGTAGGTGGATGGTCATCTGCTTTTACAGTTTTACATTTATCTAACTCTAATATCCAATATATTTATAATCCAATTTAAAGTAAGCTTGCAATCAATTTGTAAAACGGCTTAACAAACATTCTAATTCTAACAGGTGAACATATTTGCTCTATTTAGAATAGATATTCTAAACTCATTCTGAGTTTAGAAGTCTCTTACTATAAACTCAGAAGCTCAAGGACACGAGGACGAGGTCCTGCAAATACGCAAATACTGTCTTAGTGTCCTAATTTCCTCTACAAGCTGAAAGTCCTGTAAATGTTTCAAAACTACAGGAAAAGTTAAAAAAATAAGTCTACAAATTATTTTCCTGGAAAACATCAGTGAAGTCAACGATCTGCAATCTAACTTTATCAAATATCAAGTTTTCATCAAACGTCAGATTAAAAAGGCTGAAATGACGCGAAACATTGTCTCCCCTCAACAAAGTCTTGCTTCCTCTTCTTCCTCTACACACAAAGACACAAAAACACATCTTATAGTCGATGTCATCGTCTCTGGTGTTGTCATGGAGTTTCGTAGCACAAACACACATATACACACATTGTTGGGGGTCCGGTCTGGGTGCATCTGCTGATGGAGCCGTCTCACTCTGTGGGCCTCCTGGACGTAGACGTCCACTGAGAACACGCAACAGCACGCTGTCAGCAAGCGCAGCCGCACTGATGCCTCGGCTACACCTGTGTGGATATAAAGCATCAGCAAAACGCATACAAAATGTCATGTTAAGAGGTTCTGGACTATTTGAGTAAAATAATGTAAAATATTAAAGTGACTTTGATATTAACATACAGTCTATTTGGATGTTCTTCAGCAGCTTTTACCAGCTTGCCTCCCAGTGGTTCTCCGTTAACAGCTGTTCACACCAGAACTCAGAGTCAGACTGTTGCTGACTTTAATCCCACTTCTGCTCGACATTCTGGGCCATTTCTTGGCATTGCTAAGTTTGCACCTGAAAGAGTGTGGCTGCTGTTGGTCAAATGAATAAGCACTGATGGAAAGAATGTCCAGCCAGAGAGGCTCAGTGTCGGAAATGTCAGAAAAAAAGGGGCATTTTTCTGTATTTTGTCGCAGTAGCGGAGCAGCAGGATTAAGAGAAGTCACAGAAAACCAAAATGACACAGACAGTGAGGATTGCGTGTTCGTGGGAGAAATCAGCACAGAGAGGTCAGAGCCCTGGGCTGAAAAGGTCAAGCTAAATGGGGAGGAAATGTCCAGTTTAAACTTGACACAGGGGCAGATGTTACATCTATGCCAGGGCGACTGTAGAAACCTGACAGAGACGGCACGCTGCAGACACCCAAGAAGAGACTTCTCGGGCCAGGCAGTTACCCTCTCACAGTGAAAGGCTGAGGCACAGATGACAATGAACGGATGCTGTACGTCACAAAATGTCTTCTTAGTGTCAGATCTGGTTCAGACCAGCTTGTGAGGTACTGGGGTTAGTGCAGGCATAGGCAAGCTACGGCCGGTGGGCCATATGAGGCCCGTTGGGCCCGCCAAACTTGTCCAAAGTAGATAATTAAATTACATTTGATTATAAGTAAACCTCATTCATGTTACCTTTTCCCTGTAATTTGTACAATGAGCTTTGCATATTCAGGCTTTGCTTCCTGTAAAAGGCCAAATCCTTTCATCTAATGGCTTTTATATGTCATATTAGTTCACACAAACACTCCATCCATCTGTTTCTTGCCCCGCCCATCTGTCAAATTTTAGAACCCATTGTGGCCCGCCAGTCAAAAAGCTTGAGCTATAGAGTGGACACAGTTAAAGAATCTGAGACAGAGTTTAGAGCAGCGTACCCAGATGTGTTTAAGGGTTTAGGCAAGCTGAAAGAACCCTCGAGCTGGACAATGAGCCACACCTGTAGTAGCTCTTTCTGCCCCATGACGTGTCCCCCAAATGCGATGCAATGTACAGTATTAAAAGTTGGAGTCTGTATTCTCTATTTTTCCTTTTTTTTTTTTTTTTAAAGACCAAATATAGCAGAATCATATGTATTTCAAAATAAAACACTTAATCACAGAGCATAATTACAAAACCTCCAAGTTCATTAAACAAAAATTGAGTGTCGTGATTTAACCTGAATGCATGCGGTTTATAACAGTCCGTCCTCCACTGTAAAGAATAAACCATTAATGTTTGAAGATGACCAACAATTGTGCTTTTAGACGCATTATCTATCTAGCTTTTGGTATATGTGGGGAAAACCTCCACACACAGTCCACAAGATGGTGGCAACGCCTCGCAGAGAGCCGCTCGATGAGCCCAGTGACATTTCAGTCCACTCTTGATTCTTTTTTCCCGTCCTCCCAGCGCAGCTTTTCTATGGTTATGTGTAGTTGTCATGTGTTTTAGGTGCTCAGAAGACAACACGTGCATGCATTTTTATTTTGTTGAGCTAGATCCACAGTGATCTATGAATCTGAAGCTCTGCTCTCCTTGCTGCCTGCTGTACCAAGAACTGTGTGACGCGCATCATTGATTCCTTTGAGATTTTTCCCAAAGATCTTGCAAACGCTGTGACGAGCTACATATGTAAAAATAATAATAATAATAATAATTCACTATCTGCTATTATAATTAACAACGGAAACAAAAGGACTGTATGAGATAGTAGTGTATGACGTGTGTACATACATATATTACTATTACTTTGAAATGAAAGTCCTTTGAGCGGTGCAGCTGCCTTCACACGGCATAGATTGGTCGATAATGACACAACGTGGCGTGTCCTCTATTCCAGTTTGTGATGCGGATATACTGGAATGGCTGGTGGCATTCATATGACTCAAGACAAAGCCTGACCACCCCCCCCCCCACACACACACGTACATAGTCATCATTGTAAACAGAAAATGCACACACAATATCAGGTCGTTCAGTTGTGCACGCTGCACACTCGGCGCCTGTGTGCCTGTTCTCTCCCCATTATGCTCCGACCGATCTGTCAAGAGCCTCTCAGGCAAAATTTGGCTTGACATTTTCCAACACTGAATCAGCAGAGAAAGTAGGCTGGTGCGTACACGGGTACTGCTAGTGAGACATGAAACTAGAGAGAGAGAGGGAGAGAGCGAGGGAGAGAGAGAGAGGCAGCAGCTTGATTCACAAAGGCCGCAGGGAGAGGAAGACATCTATTTGGCCCTCGCACCACCAGAGCAGAGGATGCTATTAACCTAACGAGTCTTTACGTAATAATCAAAGGTTCCCCCCTGAATGATGCCCTCTGTTGTCCCCTACTGAAGAAGAATCCATTATTGGTATCAATCAATGATGCGATCAGGGGGTGTTACTTGGTTAAGAAAGGAGATGGGCAGACAGTGGCATTTAGCTGTGATTAATGAAGCGACCTTCCCCACACCGTCAGTCGAGATCTAGAGAAATCTATTCCATTTCAAAGTGACCTCTGGGGTGGGGGTGGAGCCGGTTGGAGCACCCTTACACTCGGCATCCAAATGCAACCAATCAAACGCGTGCACACGAAAGACGCCTTCTTCTGAGGATGCGGCAGTAGCGTTGATGCGGAATGTCACAGATCACATCTGAGAATGTCACATTCTGCAAATTCCACCAATCATTTCGATTCAGATTTTTGGCTGATTCTGAGATGTGACTGAAGCTCCTCCTCCCAATGGCTAAATTTAGTGAGCTGAACGTTCTTTCTTCTTTGGAATGCTATCCACTGGCGTGCAAATGTGAAGGTGGCATTAGTAGCGGTGATAATGATAATAATGGGTGCCCAAAGTTTTATCAAAGGTCCCATATTTTGAAAAACTCACTTTTCCCATGTTTCTACACTATTATGGTGATTTTGGATCCTTATCAACCCCAAAACAGCTAAAAAAACCCCACCAAGTCAATCTTTCGTAGTTTGCTTAGATCTTTAATCACCTCCTGAAACACGTCTGGAAGAAATCCCTCTCGGCTTGACGTCAAGCCGGGGGAACGTGCACAAGATGTGCGTGCACGGACGCCCACGGACGCCCCTGTGTCTGCGCTCTCTTCACTGTCATGGTGACGAGGAAGCTGAGCAGAAAGGCGAAGCTCTCCATTTACCGGCCGATCTCTGTTCCTACCGTCACCTCTGGTCACGAGCTTTGGATAGTGACCGAAAGAACAAGGTCGCGGCTACAAGCGGCTGAAATGAGCTTCCTCCGTAGGCTGGCTGGACTCTCCCTTAGAGATTGGGTGAGACGTTCCGTCATCCGCAAGAAGCGCGGAGTCGAGCCGCTGCTGAGAGCAGCCAGGAGAGGTGACTCGGGCATCTTATTTAGGCACTTCCCTGGATGGATGATTCAAAGCATTTTTATTCCATCCTGAGTTTATTTGCGGATCATTGCACCGTGTCTATGGGACCTTTAAAGAAAATGTCCATATTTTGTCCCTTGTTGGGAGAGCATAACATTAACATTTATATATTGGTGCCATTTCTACTAATACAGGGGAAGCCAAGCATGCAGGATATATTCATTCTGCACACTGAAGAGTAGAACAGAAGAGAAGTGAAGGTTTACAAAACAGCTATGGAGTGTATTTGTAAAAGAACACACAGTTAACATCTGCCATAGCGGTTGCTCAAGCGGCCAGGGGCCATCTAGGGATAATGGCTTTTTTTTTTGCATATGTCTCTGTCCGATAGCTTTGTTTCTGGCCACCAAAAAAAGTATGATGGTGAACTGAAAAAAGCCCCCCCAAAAAATTCTTATTATTGAATAACCACTTTAGGCCATAAACCTGCCATGGGCAAACTACGGACCACGGGCCATGTACCGTTGGTCTTTTTAATCCGGACCGCCAAACTTGTCCAAATTATATCATTACATTTAATTTTATTATAATTAAACCTCATTCATTTAACCTTTTCCCTGTAATGCTACACAAAAACTCCATCCATCTGTTCCTGGCCAAATTCTCGAACCCGAGTCAAAAGGTTTGCCCAAATGCAGCGACATTAAACCAAACAACAGAGAATATGATGCAAATGGATAAAACCGTAGCAAGAGAGAGAGAGAGAGAGAGAGGCAAAACAATGTCCTAAATACATGCAAACACCGAATAAACTGGGCAGGTGCAGCCATAAAACATCCGTTTACCAGGACCTGAAGAGAGAAAGCAAATACAAACAGCCGCCTTTCGGCCAATCCAGAGAGACATCGCATAGTTTAGATGATTTAACCCTTTCTATTTGCTTTTAAATGGACTGCAGTTGGCATATAAAGTGGTAGAGGTTATGATTGGATTTGTGCATGCCATGCAGACAGTCCCCATTGAGGATCCATAATCAGCGGCGATCAGGACTCAGACTATTTTATATTTCCAAATGGGTCCATTCTTGTCTAGCGAACACCTGGCTTTCTTTCCATCTGATTCAGTGTCGGGTCAAACCCGATCATCTCCTAATGGCAAATAAAGAGGAATATAGATTAGTTGAAATTACTCGTCAAGCCTTGCAGATGCTGCATTTGTTTTGTCACATTTGGGAACAGATGGGTAATAACACACACACACACACACACACACACACACACACATGCTCCCAAGCAATGCCAGTAATGGCAAACACAGCAGTGCTCATCTGAAGAGCAATTATCATTGTGCATGAGGCTGGTGTGCTGCCCAGGCAGTGACAGCTCGTAGAGGACAGGGAGCTCCGGCGGTGGCACATTACCCGCCCTTAGAGGCATGCATGTCATTGTACCATGTTCCTTCTCTCCCGCTCATTAATGATGCTCACTGGCCAGCAGATGAGTGACCACTGTTTGTCTGCGGTCTGTAGCGAAACCAGCCCCTTCTAGTAGGACACATTGCATGTTATTGCTGCATTTCTGCAATAATGGGCTAAAGGAGACTGTTGCTGGGGCGGCCCGCAGCATAAATGACCCACTCAGTCATTCCCGACATTAACTTTGCATTCATGAGTGTGAAACCAAGAAAAGAAAAGGGTGTGATAATGAGCATCAGCCATGCTGGTGTATTCATTTGTGGGAACAATGACCCAAATAGTGTCAGAGGTCATAGAGCCATGGATAACAGCCTGTCATTTGAAGATTTCTGCAGCTTGTCTCTGTCTAGAAGTTCAATGCAGCTTAAAAATGTGATGTTATCACAGCAGTCAGTGGAAAAAGGAGAAAATTGCCACAACTGCCGATCAATAAAATGTTTACCATCAACCCTAAATTGCCCGAGTAGCCACGGAAGTGAAGTTGAAATGGTGTATTACATACACTGTCCTCTCCGCTTAACCCCCACTGGGAATACAGACGTAGGACTCTTTCCAAACTCTGGTCCGGTTATAATCTGGTGGGTTTGGCATTTTAGTATGAAAGTAGAACAAAGAAGCATTGTTGGAGTTTCAGTTGCCAAGCTATGACAAATTGTTGACATGAAAACTATATAAAAACTAGAAAAGCACTCGAGAAATTAATGAGCAGCTCATTCCCCTCAGAATTAGATTTACACCGTCCACATGGTGATCTGGATCATCATCAAAAGATTATAAGTTGTTCTTGGTATATCTTTATACACCAACCATGAAAAGTAAAAGTGAATGAATCAGAGTTGGGATGTATTTTTAACTGATTTTGGAATCCGTCAATTCGGATGCAATTTGGTGGCGATGTAGAGACTGTATCAAATTCCATAAACATCAGTCAATAAACAACCGAGATATTGAGGAACACGTTTTGAAGCTCCATTGACTGCAATTTAAATGAGAATTTTAAATGATCCAGAAAATCCCAGCAATCAGCTTGAGTATGTACAGTTAGCAACGGATATGCTGTCCAAACCACAAACACAGATCAGTAAAATAAGGGATTTAATTTGACTGTGTTCATGTTTTTTTTTTTACAATAAGCAGCATGCTTATTTTATTTATTATTTTATTTTCCTAATCAGAGTTCGGCACAGTGGTGCAACGAGTGCAGTTTGTTTGTTCTACCTGCGTGGGTTCTCTCCGGCTTCCTTGTTTACTCCCACCTCCAAAAACGTGCACACTAAATTGTCACTGGTCACACTAAATTGCCTGTAGGTGTGTGTGTGCATGGTCGCTTGTCTTTCGCATTGCCATGATGAGCTGGCTTCTCATCCGGGGTGTACCTCTCTAACTAGACAGGCTCCAGTCGACACGTGATCCGCAAGTGGCTGGAAATGCGTGCAACAATATAATTGGATTTCCTCATATTGCATTCCCTGCTTGATTTGCAGTATCTTTAACGTTGCACCCAACAGAACGTTATGTTGGTTCTGAGGCTGAACTTAAGAACCACATAAGAAACTATGTAAATTCTAAATCTAATTAAGCAAATAAACACCAAAATGATAGTTATGAGACTGTAACAGCTGTAACAGCTGTACAAGCGGCAAAGTAATTTGGTCTCCTCATAAACAAAAGCCTCATTATTTTGAAAAGTCTGCATTCATCACTAGTGCAGTAGCTTTTTACAAGCAGATGGGAATTCAGCAGCAAAATGTGTGTGTGTGTGCTCGTGCGTGCTCATGCATTGTCTATTTGGCTGAACATCATTTTCCATGCTCTTGTAATGCTATGACATCATCCTATTTTTCTGTGCAGGTTCTCAGTCATTCAGGTCATGGAAAATCACGTCGAGCAAAAAAAGAAGAGTCAACTGGACTTGTTCAAGTTTGATTGAAGACGTTTCACCTCTCATCCAAGAGGCTTCTTCAGTTCTTAGAGACTGGTGGAGAGTTCAGATAATTATCCTCCTGTTGGAGCAGAAAACAAAGAAACAAAGACCAGCAAAATATATTAAGATTAAGATGAGCTTCTATTGTTATTGTGCTTTTACACTTTTTACACTGCAAACACACAACAAAATTCCATTGAACCTGTGAGTCGGTGGACTTCTCTGCCTAACAAATACAAAAACAACCCTTCACCTTATGGATGCTAATGACTCCAGGGTTAGTCAGGTTTCATGACTGCCGGGGAGCATTAGCATTCATAAAGGAAATGCTAATACTACTGGGGAGTCTGATTGCCTTGGTGATTTCAGTCCCTTCTTTGTTTCCTACTCCAACAAGCGGATACGTAACTGGACTCTCAGAACTGAAGAAGCCTCTTGGGTGAGAGGTGAAACGTCTTTGATCTAACTTGAACAAGTCCAGTTGATTCTTCTTTTTTGCTCTTCATCCTGTGTTTGCCGTCAGGAGCCTCCTCTCTGTCTGTGAGCGGGACCGGGGGTTCCAGTACCTCGTGGATTTGGAGGGTTACGAGCCTGAGGGGCACTCCTGTGTTCCTGCTAGGTTTATGTATTCTGGACCCTTCCCTCATCAAAGACTTTCACGAGGCTCACCCTGAGATACCTGGGCCTTCAGGAGATGGCCCTTAAAGGGAGGGGGGGGCGGCGGCAAGGTGACAATGTACAGTGAATACTTAGATCCTGTGATGTTTTGTTGTGTTGCTGGCTCAACGCTTGCAGCTTAGCAATACACACTGACTGCCTTGATCCATTTTGATATGTGATTTACTCCTGACATTATTCTTCAGTTATGTTTTCTCTGATTGTTGCTTTGATTATTATACATATAAATAACATAGTATATAGCGAATAAAATGAAAAACCGTGTGTGTGAAAATTAAGTTAAGTTATTCTGCAAAGCTTAGTGGAACTGCAAGAGTGAGTCGACCTTACAGGAAGCACAATGAGTCCCATAATGACTTCCAGCGCATTGAAACATCATAGACTGACAATAAACATAACTGTATAGTGGTTGAATTCTCCATTGCTCTACTCTGCATTTCCATGATGATAGAGCCATTTAGCTCTGATAGGCATGCTGATTAAATTTACCAACAATAAAGTGTGAAGGAATTGTATTTTTATTTTATTTTCCTGAATCAAAACTTGATTAAAACTAATCAGTGACGGGTTTCCCCTTCTTAAGTATTCCATTTGTCATCTCCATAAGTGGCGTTACAGTCATTAGAGACACAATGAGCAAAGCAATCAGAATGTGTGCAAATCCTGACCACAGAAGCAGAACAATTTGGAATATATTTACGGTAATGCCCTGTGATAAACCCGGCGCCTTGTCCAGGATGTGCCCCGTCTCTCGCCCATCGACTGCTGGAAGAGGCTTCAGCACTACCCGGAACCCAATTTTTTAGCCTTAGCATTCGTTTGCATTTAAAGGCCTGCCTGCCGTCAAACGCCAGCACGGAGGATATTCCAGAGAAACCTTCCAACAGGAAAACACCCTGTCTGACATTTTCCTATCTTTTGGGATGACCCTGATTTCTGAGCCTATAATAATCATCTATAAACACTTCTCCTTCTTTGCTTGTCCCCTGACGGGTCGCCACAGCAACCCACCTTTCTCCACTTCACCCTGTCCTTTGCATCTTCCTCCCCAACACCAGCCACTCTATCTCACGATCCGGTATGCCTTTCATATTTAAAGTTGATTACAATGTTCGATTCTGGCATAGTTTTGTGCCGGATGCCATTGCCACGGCAACCCTCTGCACTTATCCGGCCTTGGGACCGGCTTAAGGGCGATGCTGGCATCTCCTTCTATCTGTGCTTCCTATGAGGCTGCATTCTGCAGAAACAACACTAATCCACTTTAATCCAAATTGCAAGCTTTATTCTGAAAACGCTGTGTAACGCCTGTAATAAGGGTGGGAAGTATCGGTCTTGAGTTGGCAACGTGTGTGCTGGGGAACGTACGTCGCAGTGTGTTCCTGTCCAGACTAAAACATGTTCCTTACGCCTGCTATGACATCCCTACTGCCTGTCAGACCAGCCGTGAGGTGACTGTGATGCAACTTGTTTGTCTAGCGCACTGGCCCAGAATTCCTGTCACCTGTCAAGACACAAACACACACACACACACACACACGCAAGCAACCTCTGCCTTGCTCGACACTGCACTCTAACTCAACATCAAATTTAATGTCCTGACTGAAGGTACATTCTTCATCTCAAGATTTTAAACCGCAACAATAAAAATTGTACGCATCAAATCACGTTCAACCCCCCTAAATTTAATGTCTTGGCAAGATTAGTAGAGCATTTAGATACTTAAGATCCACATCATTATCATCACCATCCTCATCCTCCTCATCATTATTACACAGATGTCAATTTTCCACTGATCAGCAGATTTACGCTGATTTTAATTCAATTCTGTGAATCATGTAAATACATTGAATATTATTAGGGGGGCTTAGCTGCTTTAATTTCATTGTTGTCGTGGAAAAATTCTCGTGTCAACTAAATTTTGCAACATGTTTTCCAAGAACAGTTTAATCGGATAACTTTAGTTTGTTTGTTAACGAATTGGCCATTGGATGACTGAAACGATTTAGACCAATAAGAATGCTCGTAGCATTTCACTCCACAAATTTGGGCCGGCATGAACGTGCTGCAAAGGAGAGTAAGTTGTCATACTAGAAGTACAAATTGTGACCTGTAAATAGTGTAAATATATATGTAATATTACTGATAGCAATAGCAATAGAAAAATAGTGACAAACTGTATCTATCTGCAATAATTCAATTCATTTTAATTTATATACCGGTAACAGAAAGTTATCGCAAGGCACTACGGTGACGTAGACAAGGAAAAACTTCCCTTTAACAGGCAGAAACCTTGAACAGAACGCAAGACTCATAGTGGGCGGACATCAGTCTTGACCGGTTGAGTTGAGGTAGAGAGGGAGGAAGAGATAGAAAGACAGTGAAACAATGGCAGAGAGGGGGAGAGACAAAACACAATTTATTTACGATGCATCGCCTTATGTCCACATGGAAAACAGTGAGGATGTATGTCATCATCCCGTCCTTCTCCATCCTTTGTCCTCGTGGATGCTGCAAGTTCCTGCAACCCTCTGCCTCCACCCCAGCTGCACTCCTTCTTTCTCTTCAGCAGCTCCCTGTTCTTCCTCTTCCTCCACTCTTCTCTCCCGTCCGGTGGCCCTTGTCTAAGCTTTGCATTTGTGTCTCTCTCTTAGGACCAGTTTGTTAGTGCCAGATAACCCCAAGCTAGCCATGACTAGCGATCCATGGCTAAAGCGTCGCAGGGGGGGGGGGGGGGGGGGCTCCTCTCCCGTCTGTATACCGCCTTCGCTCTCTCCTAATCACCTTTGTTTTCTTGTTTTTATTTTCCTTTCTTTTATATTTGATATTTCAAACCGAAAAATCGCATTGAAACCTTCCAAATATCAGCCTTTCATAACCACAAGTTGGAGCATGTGATCTGTTAATGCAAGATACAGCACAAGCAAAAATGTACCGGTATGTATTTTATTTTTGCAAGACAAAGCGGGAAAAATGAATCATTGACATTACAGCTCCAAATATGTACAATTTATTTAGACAAACAGTATTTTCCTTTCTTTATTTTCTTTTTCATGAATATATAAAGTTCAACTCAAAATAAGTTTGTTACATTATGCTGTTGTTATTCAGCTATAATTGCTGTTCAAGTTACATTGAGCACATGTCTTTAATTTTCAACTGGCTTTCCTTAATCCTGATTAGTGTTTGAATAATCTCCTTGTTTATTTCTAATCTACTGTAATTTCAGTTTGTCCCGTGAGGGGTCGACCCAGCAAATCGACCTTCACTTCAGCCTGTCTTTTGCATCGTCCTCCCCAACACCAGCCACTCTCATGTCCTCCCTCACTACGTCCTTGTATCTTCTCCTGGGTCGTCCTCTAGCCCTGTTCCCTGGCAGTTCCATCCTCAGCATCCTTCTACCGATATAGTCCCTGTCTCTCCTCTGGACATGTCCAAACCATCAAAGTCTGGTCTCTCTGACCTTGTCTCCAAAACGTCTAACCTTCACTGTCCCTCTTATTGTCTCATTTCTAATCCTATCCAACCTGGTCACTCCCAAGGAGAACCTCAGAATCTTCATCTCCGCCACTTCTAGATGCGCCTCCTGTCTTTTCCTCAGAGCCACTGTCTCTAAGCTGTCCATCATGGCTGTCCTCACCACTGTCTCTAAGCCGTCCATCATGGCTGTCCTCACCACTGTCTTGTAGACCTTTCCCTTCATCCTCGCTGACACTCTCCTATCACAGAGCACACCTGATACTTTCCTCCACCCGGTTCTTCACTTCCTTTCCACATTCTGCATCACTCTGCACTGTTTATTTCTAATAATATACTGAAAAATCTGAAATACAACAACAACAACAACAAAGAAATTCAGTACCGGTACTTAGCAAGTGAAGCTGCAAAACATAGATGACTTTACAGCGTATGTCTATAATGCCATTCTCTAAATAAAACTCTGACATACTCATAGAGCCGATGGGGATCACTTAAAAATGATTGCGGGACAACTGTGTCCATTGACTTTGACTGCAGCTTTGCAGCCACATGTTGGCGACCAGAAATCCCAAAGAGCCACGATGAACCGCATCTGGCCCAGCTCTTCATCGGTATTCATCACTGCAAAACCCGTTGGGCAATCAGAAAGACCGCCCTTCATGTCAAATCAGAAGCGTGACTGGTGGCTATTTACAATCTCATGAGTGCATCTGTGCAATGTGTTTGTTGAACGCAATAGAAAAATCTGATTTATGATGCTCATCTCAGCCTCCCTCCAAGTGTAAACAGAAGACTCAACTGTTTGCTTGCAGTGTAATTAGTCAGTGGTGACAGGTCTGTTCTCTCTCTCTCTCTCTCTCCCTGCTCATCTTGTCAACAAGACAGATACGCGCCACGCTGTCAACAGGCCTGACAGCCGACGCTGGCAGAAAGGTTAAGATTTGCATAAAATACAGCTATCTGCTTGCACATACTCGACATTAGACGCATTTCCCTTTTCTTTCTACACTCTCTAACTCTGATTCTTCCAGTGCAGCCTGCTGCTACGATTGACTCGCAGACTGAGACAAGAATGCGCTCATGAGTGAGTGCACGCACACACACACACACACATGTACAAACAATCACCAACATTCTTATTTGCTGAGCAGGTAGACAGAAGAATGCAGGTGCTGTAGTGCCATGCATACGGTGCATGTGCACCTTATTGTGCAGTTGGCAGCTGTTGTTATGCAGAAACAAGGTGATGGGTTGAGTTATGGTTGAGCGGGTCGTCCTATGATCGAGAGGTTGGTGGTTCGATTCCCGGCTCCGGCACATTTATACACTGTTGTTGTGTCCTTGGGCAAGACACTTCACCTACATTGCCTGAGTGAATGTCCACGGTGGTCAGGGGGGCCGATTGCGCAAATTGGCAGCCTTGCTCCTGTCAGTCTACCCCGGGGCAGCTGTGGCTACAACAGTAGCTTCACCTCCACCAAGTATGGAGAGAATGAATAATGCACAATGTGAAGCTTCTTTCAGTGTCCAGAAAATTGCGATATAAGACCAACGCATACTGTATTACTTAGAGTAATATTCTCAAGTATGGACCCTGGCTCTGGTAATGGAGTGCAAATGGGATGCGTTGGGTTGACTGGTCACCTTGTGCCACTGAAATGTCGGCTTCTCCTTGCGTGCACGCAGCTCGTTCGTTTCACAGGAGGGAAAGCTTGCCCTTGACATTTTGCAATGCACTGATTTAATAGGTGTCCCCCCCCTTCATCAAGAGTAATGTTCTGAGTCATAGTAATAAAGCAGAAGTGTGACGCACGCCGGTTGGGGTGAGCGATGAGAACTTGTAATGTGCCCTTGCATTGGCACCATCAGATAATATTTATTCCTTCATCAGGGTGCAGCTCAGTGTATGAGAGGCATCAGAATGGATGTGTTAGCTTAACATTGGTGTTCTTTGGAGCGTTTTCTTTTTGGTACTCCGGTTTAATATTTGTTTATCTTTTTTTTTTTTTTGCACATTTCTACTGAGATGATTTATGCCTCATTCTGTTTTACTTCTTCTCTGCAACATGACGCGGTTTATTCACATCAGCAGCAACTGAATTCTCCGACTGCAGTTGCATCTTTGTCTTGCATTCTTAGCTCCTGTTACAAAAACTCTTCTGGAAAAGGACATCAACCTGGGGCGACGGTGGCGTAGGTGGTTGAGCAGGCCTATGATCGATAGGTTGGTGGTTCGTTTCCCGGTTCTGGGATGTGCCGGGAATCTGTGTCCAGTGTTGTTCCTTGGGCAAGACATTTCATGCTATGCCTGTGTGAATGTAGTGAGCGAGTGAATGTCGGCGGTGGTCAGGAGGGGCCTCGCTCCTGTCAGCTGTGGCTACAGTCGTAGCTTTGCCACCAAGTATGGAGTGAATAAATAATGAACAATGTAAAGTGTCTTTGGGTACCTTGAAAAGCGTGATATAAAATCAATGAATTATTCTTACCAAAATAAAAATAAAAATCCACATGTCTACAAAGCTACACTCACCTTCCAGATTTTGGGAGGTAGTGATGTCATGCCCCCCACTGTGCATCCCCTGAACGTAACAATTAAGACTTTCGTTTTCAAGTTGCATGTCACTCCTTGCAACCTCAACTCGTCACGGGACAGACTTGACTTTTGTGTCCATTAAGAGTCTCCGAGATTTCTTGTCCTGAGAGTCTTCCTCCCTCTACCTCTGCCCAGTGGCTCTTTATAAATACCCAAGCATCCTGCTGGCTCTGAAGCAGGGGAGAGGAGGGAGGGAGAGAGAGAGTGAGCGAGAGAGCTGGCGTTAGTCAACATTCTCGCTGAGATTTCTCCCCAGTGATGCACCACCCACTCCCATGAATGCCAAACAGTTCCTTTATTATCTCTGCATTTACATGATTTTTGGAAGCAACTTAAGCCTGACTTCTCCTTCTCCCTCCCTCCCTCCTTCTGATCCTTCGTCTTCTCTTTCTCTTTGTGCTCTATCAAAGTGCCTTGTCCTTCCATTATGGATCATTCTGATCCCCTTGCCTTTCCCTCCTGCTGCAAGTCTTGAGCCTCACCCTTCAAATTCTTCTGTTTTACAGGGTGTTTAGAATGAAGGGAGAAGGCGGGTGCGGGGCGCGGAGCTTGGAAGGGTGGGGATGTCTTTTTCTTGTGTTACTGCAAAATGGTGATGAAACCATATGGAGCCTGGCGGTGGTGGGGTTTACAGGGAAATAGGGAGTTGGTGGTGTGGGACGGGAGGGGGGGAGCTATTCGCAGCAGCCTAAATGACTTCTTAGCGGTGCAGCGAGATGTGAAGGACAGACTGACATGAGACGTGTGGTGAGCAAACTAATGAGCTACACATTTCCCGTAATGAAAGAAAAAGAAAGAGGAGAGTGCGGAGAGACGGGGCAGGAGGGGGTGAGAGGATGACAGATATAGAGAGATGAGAGAAGGAGAAGGAGAGGAGGTAGCTCAAGATGGTGGAGGAAGAATGATGGAGGGAAAACAAGACAGGGTACGTGTCGCGTTGAATTTGTAAACTTTTGAAAAGATGGGAAGTGAAAGAGAGATTAACAAAGGAAACGAATGACATGACACATTTTTCACTTATCCTTGACATTTATCTTGTCACAATGAAGTCATAAAAACGACTTCCAATGTTTTCTATTGTTGAAAAATAAAATAAGAAAATGTTCATGAAGTTGTTCCAAAGGGAGATGCAGCATAATAGAAGCTAATAGAAGGCTGCCAGACAGGAGTCTGCAACATTTGATGCATGCACAGTAGTTCACATCCAATAATCGGAATTTCATTTTCACTGTGAAATCCATCGACATCAGCACAGCCCTGCCAAGATTAAAATGATCCAGCAATGTCACTCCATGTTGATTTTTGGAATATCTGCATTTGCAGTCACATTTTCCACAGAATGGACTGAGATATCCCATTCTAGTTACTTTTGACAATAAAAGCAGATGGTGATCTTATGATGCACCAGCACCAGCACATTATGATTTCACTTTTTTAAATATGCACCAATCCCCAATTACCTGCAACTTCCCGTTTTCCAAAGCGACACAAGTAGTGTAATGTCACGGCAGTACAATTAGTTATTTTGGGCTGCACACCCAGGATAAACTTCCAGCGCTGCTCCCCTCTCTTTAGCCTCCTGTGGTGTGAATCTTTCAGGCCCTGCTGTGAAAGGCTTGTGGTTTTCTCCGATCCACAGGCCATCACTGCTTCTCATTTTAACACCGACGTCGCTGATAAAATGTCGAAGGCAACACAGGACTGTCCCTCAGACAGTGATGCTTTACCTGTTGTGAGCTGAGATTAAATCTGTTCGGACAAATACGGGGAGTGTTTTGCTCCGAAGTCTTAGAATCCAAATCATAATCTCATAAAATGCCACCGTAAATACTGATTAGCTTGCTTTTCACTTTACTTTGCTCACATTTACAGAGACATAACATTTGACTGTTGCAACTCATGTCATATTTTTTTACCATTCTAACTGCGTATTTGCTTAAATATCCATGTTGATTCAAATATTTCAACAGCTGTTGCCATGACATTACATGATTCCTACGAAACTAATCCTATACTGACTGAAAATCCTTTAACGTTTTCTCTTATTCCACCATTAGGTTGACAAATCTGGTTTTAAGGCTCACAACTATTGCATGGTTTGTTGTCGTAGATAATAATAGGCTAGATTGTAATATTATCGTGATGCTTTGCCTATGGTCCATCCATCCATCCATCTTCTTCCGCTTATCCGGGGCCGGGTCGCGGGGGCAGCAGCCTAAGCAGGGCACGGCAACAGTCAGGGAGACCTGGAGAAACCTTGTTCGTGAGGGTGCTGCACAGTACAACGATGACCTCCGCCATGCTGCGCAAGAGAAGCGCAGACTCAGAAAGGAGAGAGCAACCACCAAACAGGCCCAACCCAAACCCACCACCACTACATTCCCCTGTCCACACTGCACCAGAATAATTGGGTCCAGGATAGGCCTATATGCCCACCTGAAGACCCACAAGGACCAAGAAGGAGGACAGTCATGCTTGACTACGAGAGACCGCCGATGATGATGATGATGATGGCTGGTTGTCTGTCTCTGTGTTGCCCTGCGATGGACTGGCGGCTTGTCCAGGGTGTACCCCGCCTCTCGCCCATTGACTGCTGAGATAGGCTCCAGCTTGGCCCGCGATCTGATAAAAAGCGGTTGGAAAATGAATGAATGAATGCAAGTCAATGTTTCCGCTGGGCCATGTTTACGGAGGTGCTACTGCTGGGTGTTGTCCATTTTAACCAGAGGTTAAAAAGGGCTAATGCCACATTAACCAGCTTTCCTTCTCTATTTATCGCTGCTGATAGATTATGCTAGTTAAATCTCCCTCTCCTCCTTTTTTAGTTGAGATAAAAGCTGCTGCTCCTGCGCCCCTCATTATTGCAAAGGTCCTTCTTTTAATGCCAAGGAATATGGCAAAGAAATAAACGGCTTGTCCCGGTAATACTTTATTAGATACTACGATTGCATACATATACCCCTTCAAAATCAGTCGGCCTCCCTCATTCCCTCAGTCAGACACACGCATTCCTTTCAGATCCGTCCCTCAGAACGCATGCATATACGTGTACACACACACTCATGACCTTAATGTGCACTAAAACACATTTCAATTCAAATGGACGTTTTCATGCATGCTGGACAGGATTTTGTCATCATACTTGATATGATCATTTGAGCGGCAGTAAGGCAGGACATTTTCTTCACTCGTTAAATTGTGCTCTTTCTCCATTTATGGCATATAACGTGTATCCAGAGCATTGTCTATGTCATAAACAAACACACCAGTCTCCTGCCCAAGCTTTCGACTTGTGTATTCGGTGCATGCACCAAACTCTGGCTTATGCTATATTTACTAAGGTCTTGTATTTATTAAGGTCTTGTATTATTTTTTCTGCGTTGTAAATTACTTTTTCTTTATTGTTTCTTCACTGAGTATGGTTAATGGTCTTTATATTGTTCATGTTAACATTAGGAGTTTGTTTCCCAAAATTGATCAGCTCAGGGCATGGCTCACATACAATAAACCAAGTATTATTACCATATCGGAAACATGGCTTTCTAATTATATCTCTGACAGTGATATTTATTTAGATAATTATACTTTGTTCAGAGCGGATAGAGGTTCTAGAGGGGGTGGAGTTGCTACCTATGTTTCTTCTAATTTACAATCGCACCTTGTTCTTCCAAAAGAAAAACCAGTTAGCTTTGAAAGTTTGTTTGTTAAAGTAATCCTGCATGAAAATAAAAAAATATTAATAGGAAATATTTATAGACCCCCAAATTCCCCTTCTGATTCCGTTAAGAATATTATTAATACCGTTTCTTCTCTAGGTTACTTGGGTGAAATAATTCTGTTGGGTGATTTCAACATTAACTGGCTATCTGCTTCTTCGTCTACTGAGCGTAATGTCTTTAACAGTGCAAATTTTTCTCAACTTATTGATAAGCCAACAAGAATTAACTCTTTGACTAAATCTCTTTTAGATTGGATTTTAGTCACACATCCCAATAGATTTACAGAATCAGGTGTTCTGTCAGACTGCTTCAGCGATCACTGTATGATCTTTTGTCGCTGGAAAATTACAATTCCACGTCTGCCGCCTAAATTTATCTTTGTTCGTCATTATAAGCATTTTAATTGTGACAAATTTAATAATGACTTGTTGACGGTTGACTGGAATAGAATTAAATTAATACCATATATTCAGGAGGCATGGAAATATTTTTACAACGAATTAAAGAACATTATTGATTTTCATGCTCCACTTGTAGTTATTAAAGTCAAAGGTCGTCAACTTCCCTGGGTGACTGGAGAATTACTTAATCTGTTTAAGCAAAGAGATAAAGCTTGGAAAAAGTTTCACCTTTCACATGACCCTGCTGACTGGGATGCATATAAAAGTCTTAGAAATACTTGTACAACGCAAACCAGAAATTCTAAATCAAACTATTATAAAAATTCACTATCTAATAATTTAAAAAATTCACGGTATTTCTGGAAACAGCTTAATATTATGCTTGGTAAGTCTAATTGCGCTTCTGTTAACATGACTATTGATGATAAATATACTACTGATCCAACAGTCATTGCAAATGCTTTCAGCCAACACTTTTCCTGCTTCCCGCAGTTACAACCTCCTCCTTCATCCTTTTTTTCTGAATCGTTGTCCTGTAACAGCTCTTTCACCTTTTCACAAGTGAGTCCGGCAGATGTTCAACTGGCCATTGATGGACTCTCCTCGAGCGCTAGTGCTGGTCCTGATGGTATTGAAGCCAAATTTATTAAATTTGCTTCTCATATTCTTTTGTTTCCCTTGGCCTATCTTTTTAATTTATCTTTTTCCTCTTGTGAGGTACCTTGTGACTGGAAATGTGCGAGAGTGATTCCCCTACACAAGGGGGGAGACCCTGGGAAACTCAGCAATTATAGACCTATATCTATTATTAATAGCATTGTTAAAGTCTTTGAAAAACTTATTTTCAATCAGCTCTCGGATTATTTATTTGAAAATAATATTCTATCTTCCGTTCAATCAGGTTTTAGACCATTCTTTTCTACGTCCTCTGCTCTACTCAAGTTTACCAATGATATTTTCACAGGCTTTGATAACAGCTGTCTTACTGGTGCTTTATTTATTGACCTTACAAAGGCTTTTGATATGGTTGATCATTATCTTTTATTGGACAAATTGCATTCGATCGGTCTTGATAGGTTTTCGCTTCTTTGGTTTAATTCATATCTCCATCACCGTCAACAATGCGTCTCATTTAAAAATTATCACTCGAATTTTCGAGCTATAGATAGGGGTGTGCCCCAGGGCTCCTCTCTTGGTCCTCTATTATTTTCGATCTTTATTAATGATCTCCCCCTTTCCTGCGCAGACTGTAATATCCAACTCTATGCTGACGACACTATTATTTACTGCACAAAAGATAACATTAAGGATATTCAGCACTCACTTCAGATTGATTTTGATAGAGTACAGTTATGGCTTCATGCCAATAAACTTCTTCTCAATAAATCAAAATCTCATTCTATGTTATTCAATAAAAACGTCAATAGTACACCACTCAATCTTGTGTTTATAGATAAAACAGCTGTTGTATCAGTTGAGCATTTTAAATATCTAGGTCTGTGGTTGGACCCCACACTTTCATTTAACTCTCACTTGCTCTCTGTTACTAATAAAATTGCCTATCGTTTGAAATTGCTCTATCAGTCAATTCATTGTTTTAGTTTTTCTGTCAGGAAGAAAATTGTTACACAACTGCTACTACCTATATTAGATTTCTGTGATATTATTTATCAAAACACTACAGCTACAATTCTGAAGTCACTTAATGTTACATATAATAGTCTGTGTAGATTCATTCTCCGCTGCCCTTTCAGAACCCACCATTGTTTGCTTTATCAACAACTGTCCTGGCTTACTCCATCCTGTAGACGACAGTTTCACTGGTTATTGTTTATTTTTAAATGCATTAACCTCAGTTATCCGGATTACTTGAAACAGTATTTCATTTATTTTCACTCTTCCTATAGTTTACGTCATGCTGACCAAACCTTTTTTGTTGTTCCGAGGATAAAGAAGGAAATAGGGAAATTCGCATTCCATTTCAAAGCTCCTGCAGATTGGAATAGTCTTCCATCCTCCATCCGCTCTATAAGGTCTTATAATATGTTTAAAAATGCCCTATTTTTACATTTTCAAAATGTTTGTAACTGCTTTTAATTTTAATTTTGTGTTGCTATCTTATTTTCTCATGTTATAACTGCAATTTTAGTTTATTATTACTATTTTGACAGAGCTACGTGTGCATGTTTGTATGTGTGCAGTTTGAGTGTGGATGTGTGTTTGTGTGTAAAAAGAGAGTATTTTTTTTGTTGTTGATGTTGAGGTTGTTCTTTCGTGTTTGCACTGCTGTTATTTCTGTCTATGTTTTGTTTTGATTTAGGACCCCCTTGAAAACGAGATGGTTTCATCTCAAGGGGTTTTATCCTTTCAAATAAATAAATAAATACTAGTGGTTGTAAACCTTCTGCAGGAGGGTGTGTGATCAGGTCCGCTGTATAACGATGGGTATTACGCAACACCACAAATGAACATTTACTCTGTGTATTGCGTCATCGCTCAGACTTGTTCAGCTATGCCTTTCCCAAATATCTGATCTTTTGGATGCATAGTTTCTGCTCAATTCCGGCAGGAACTTTCAGCCCTGATCTTCATGTCTTGTTTGCGCGGGAGAGAGATGCGTGACTTTGTAAAGGTGTATTTACAAGCCACGCACTGCGCAATTCTACTTTTACTTTTATTATGCTTTTATTTTTCGTACTATTTACACCTTTATGTGTTATCTGTTGTTTAGATACACGTAGTTACATATTAATATAATTGTAGGCCTGTAAATGGGCCTTTATCTGGAGGGCAGCAACGGATTAATCCAGTTTCTGTTATTTCTTATGAGAAATTAAATTTGGTTTTTGAACAAATCGGTTCCACTGTACCATGTTTCTGTCAGGAAAGGCTGTTGTATTCCAGTCTGATGACATTAATACCAGTAAAACTCTACTGCTTCAATCATTTCAGCATCGGCATAGGTGGAGAACCTTTTCTTAAACCACCTTTTCCTTTTCCAGGCAAGTTCCTGACCAAGTCAGGCGTTCTTATGGCACCAATAACAGCCACAGCAGCTGCATCTCTATAAGATACGGCATGATACAATATAAGATATAAAATACGAGGCAATATGTGATACCAAATACGAGTCAATGCGATACGATGCAAGTCTTTATTGTCCCCCTCACGCTACCAGGTCCCTGAGAACAATAATAAATGTATTACAATTTGGCATGAAGAGTAAGTTATGCAATGATTTCATATATGGAAATGCAATTAGATTTTTATTATAACCGTATTTAATTGCTGATTATATTGTAAATTATACCTAAAAAATAATAATAAAATAAAATAGAAAAGCAGGAACATTCCCTCAGACTCATTGTCTTCTCACATGAAGTCAGTGGACATTTCAGAGCACCAGGACGTCTGGAGGTCGACCTATGATGACTGCTGGGGGGGGAGAAGCAGCTTGTCTAATTGGCTAAAGGAATCATCGCAGCTTTCGGGGCCGCTGGGGCGGCCTCCAACAGACACCACCCATTTGTCTGTCTTTCACTTACCCTATTTCTCCCTTTGTCCTCGATTTCTCTTGTTTCCTTTGCTCAATCTCTTTCATCCAGTCATCCTCCTCCTTTCCGTCTTCAGCGCGCACTAATGATTCCTCCCTTCGTTCTCCCTCGCTTGCCGCCCTTTCTTGCTTCCTCATCGACACATTCTACGACGAGGGATCTGAGCCAAGCCTCTAATACAGCTGGATGGGGATGAACGGTGAGGCAGACCTGATCTCTTTCCCGCTGCTGCTGATTTGCTTTCTTTTGGGTTTGACTTTGTTTTCTCTGATGCACCTTTGAAACTAATGAGACTGTTGCCTCTTTTGGATGGAGATGATGTGCTTTCGATTGACGAGGGCCAAACGCTACATCCTTGGACGCTGAACACGAGTAGAACAAATCTAGTTGAACACAGTGTCAAGATGAAAAAAAAGATCCTAGTCAGTCTCCTCCATATGAGCTCTTCTATTCCTGAAGTCTTTACTTTCCTGTGATTCTGCCTGCATCTCTCTTGGATTCAAGGTTCGTGGAGGATAAAGATCTGTGAGCAGACACATCAAATGTGTGCCTTTGAAGAAACATATGAGGCCATGAAGAAATCCCCCCCCCCCCCCCCTGCCCCCCAGGACCCAAGATGGACTCCCCTTGCTCTCAATTATGCCAACCTCTGCTTGAGAGCATGGCATACCCCTCCCCTCAGTGTCTCTTGCTCTGTGTAGGACATTCCCATTTCTTGTAACACCGCAAGACAGCTCTGTCCTTCACCTTTTGATCCGGACCAGATCAAACACCGGCTGCTCTTTGATGATAGTCGAAGTGGCGCTCGCGCTAAGGGTCCCGTGGCGTCCTATTGCCCTCGGTTTATCACCGCCAAACCTTCACAACCTGTAGCAGCAGGCCCGACGGCACTCAACAGGAGGCATCCTAAATAATGGCCTTCGAGCTGTGGCAATGCAAGAGGATCTATGTTTTATAAGATTATTTTTAACCAGGATCTCTCAAAGTCTTTAGATATAAAATCTCTTTCATAAAATGTCCTGGCCAAGCCAAGCCAAAGGTGTTGGTGGAACGACGGAATCATAATGTTGTCTTAGTAGTGATTTAAGATTTAAGAAGCATACCAGTGATTGATCAACTGAAGACGAGTGGGATACGACGCATTAAATGTGATTTTTGATGGTGAACATTTACCCTCTCTGGGGTCTTTGTTCTCTTCTTAAAGAGCAAGGCATTCCCAAATTCTGCCGAATTGAAAGACTTTTGTTTTTCTCAAGTTGTCTACAAACTCCTTTTGTCATCTTTGTTAAATATCTAATGGGTTGTGTGCATATTCCCCAAAAGTTACACCCTGTCCTGTCTTGCTGTACACCAACCACCAACCACTCATGCTGCACATGTGGAACACAACCCCCCCCCCCCCCATTACACCTTAGTAACGTTTATGCAGAATGGTGAGATGCAGAAAAAATATAACCATTAACAAGTTGTAAAGGTGTAAAAGGCACTCCTCATTCTTACAAGAGCTCTAGGGTCGTAACATTAAGGCTAAAGGAGCAATTAAAGCAAGACAAAGACTATCATTAACTCTTTCAGTGCCAATAACGTCTAAAGACGTTTTTCATAACCCAAACATTCACTGACAACCCTGACATTGAAATCTGCCTCTCTTCAACGGCAAGTGAGTCCGGAACGGAAGATTTTTTTTCCTGATGAAAGAAGATACTTTGATCTTTCGTTTGATATGTTTGGTGTTTGCTTAGTCATAGTAAAGAATATTCTGTGGGGATTGGGACATGGGAGAAAACTGGGGCACTGGCTGGGACTGAAAGGGTTAAGTGGGAGAGATGTGCTGATTTTCCTCTTAGTCAAATTATCGTTGCCATAGTGATGGCAATATGAACTGGTGTGTTTTTCTGTCAAACGTTTCATCAAGCTAAAGCCTTTACAGCTCTGGACTTGCATTGGAATACTGTCGTTATTCATGCCCCCCCCCCCCCCCCCCAAAAAAAAATCTATGTGACTTTGGTGATGTCAATGGCAGACGTACAGCACATCAAATTTTGCCCATTCTTTTTCCACGACTGCTTAAACTTTACAGGTTGTCACATCCACAGCTCGAGGCAGCTCGGAGTACCCAAATGCAGTTGTTAAATGCAAATGTTGGTATGCTAACCACGCCAGAATAAAGACGGTGAAAATTCTCCATGCTAAATGCAAAATGTGGATGATCTTACGAGTATATTAAAAAAAAACCTGAATTAATTTACGGACTTGGGTGAATCAGGTTCAATAATTTCTCATGACTTATTGCTCCTTACTACAGCATGACTTGACTTTTATAGCATATGTAGAAGAAGTGATACATTTATGCCACATTTAATTTTGATGAAGACAATTGATCATCCAGAATGAAATGTATTAAACCTACTGAGAACATAAGGTAAATATTAGAATGAGCGTGAAACGCAGTGAGACGTTTCTGACTCATCGCCAGCTATTCAAACCTTTTCATCACCTTGTGTGCAAACTTTCTCAAGCCCTGACGAAGAGAGCTCTGAATGGTGATGTAAGAAGATTAGAGCGGATATGAACATTTATGGGCCCACAGTCATACACAGAAGAGACACGGATACCTGAAGGTCAAGTGGAAAGGGGGGGGGGGGGGGGCAGTCAATTTTAACAGACCTTTTGTCAGGTCCTTATTGAAATTCATCAATAAAAATAGCCCACCCGAAGCCTTTTCAGAAATAAAATTGTCATGCTAATTCATTTGGATTGCCACATTGGAATAGCCAAACAAAATGAATGGCGGGGGCCAGATGCGTCCACTGTAGCGTAACCGGGGATATTTCATAGTGAATTACCCCTGATCGACTGGCCCAATAGATCTTGGTGCAAATTCTGATCAAATGCCCACATGTGTAGAATTCAAATCACCATTTGGTAAAGTCATTGTTTTGGATGCTGAAGAAATACACACACACACACACACACACACACACAAAACACAAAAACCTCCAATGACATGAAGGACTTTCTTCAAATTAAAGAGAACAGAAAGAATAAACTTTTTTTTATTTGATGAAATAAAAGATCAGTTTCCTCTCATCATTATCTGACACCTTCAAATACATCCAGTGAGTAATATTTCATTCAGCTGTTAATCAGGACATTAGACATTGCTTTGCTTCTTAGTCTCTCCGGGAACAGAGAGTAGAAAGATGCACAGCGACTCACCCGGGTTTGGTGCCATGGTCATCAAAATGCATAGCCTGGGTGCTGAAAGAGTAAAGACTGCAGATTGGACAAACACTGAGGAATATCATGTTTCATAGCGAGACAGAACTCCTGTGAATGAGGGGAGACGGGTGTTTCAAGGCTAAACACATCTTCTCTGTCTGGCCATCTGTCTCTTGATTTATCAGCGTTTGTATATGAGAGGAGTTTAAATTAGTCTATTGTTGAATTTTACATTTTTGATTGTTCTTTTCCTTCCAATTTTGAAGTTAATGAATTCATGCAGTTTGATTTCAAGATCACTGCAATCTATCAGGATTGTATTTAGTCATCTGCAATGCTAACATAGCAACAGCTGCTGAAGTTTTCTTATCTGCTTCGGCACATTTGTTAAAATTGTGTCAGGATTCTCCAAACTGTTAACATGGGACATTGCCTGAGAAGACCTGGCCCTCACCGTAGGTCGCTGAAAAGATTTCAAGATCATTCGTTATTCAACACAGGAAATGTTTCATGTGTCCACACGTACTTTTGGATGGCCGTCCATCTTTGAAGCACCATTGACTGCGAATTGCTTTCACTTGCGTTGGTGCAAATGAAACCGGTGTAATGGAGGCAAAGGCAAGACAGCCTTCAAGAAGAAATGGTTTTGCGTGTGGTGGCCACAGATAATTGCTGGACATCCTCTGCTGTCTGCAAGGAGAGACAAAGACTCACCATAATAACCTGGTCATCATAAAATAAAATAAAAAAAACAAGTTCAGTTCAGTTTATTTATTTGCTTTGGAAAGTCACAGTTAAAAAAAAATCATAAAGACTTTTCAAAAAGAAACACAAGTAATTCAACAGCACTGCTCAAAAAGGAGTGGGAAGAAGTAAAAATAAATAAATAAATTACCTTCAGAATTATTCAAACATAACATTACATCCTGCAAGTTCCAAAAACACATTATGTAATGACAAATCAATATTTTGAAGCAGCAAAATTCAAAAACATATTAATTAAGATTTCGCCCTCATCACATCATTATACTATTATTTAGTAAACAATTTTGTTGAGTATTGATATTTGAATTGTTTTATATTCGCACATGTTTCTATCTCCTCACACATTATTATGGCTTTATGGCTTTTCTGGCAGAGCTGTTTGAGACATGAAAGAGGGACGCTGTCCTGCATCATTTGTTTGCTATTTTGACCAAAGACCAAAGCCTGTCACAGATATTTCATATAAATATCTGGGAACTGCGTTAACTTGATGAAAAAGAGTATAATATGTGATCTTTAATTTAGTTTATTAGAATGTGGAGGCTGGAAGAAGGATACACATTACTGAAACCAGTATAGGACAACTGTTAAATTTACTTATTACTTATTATTACAGCAAATACAGCTTTATGTTAACATAACATTAACATCTTAGGCTTGTAGTCGGAATGTCAGCTGTGTGGAATTATTTTAATGTAAGCAAAGTAAAAGTAAAAAGGCCTGTGAATTATGCTCTACTCTACCGTATAACGGAGGCTTGAAAGATGGCTCCATACAAGCTGCTTGACTAACATCCTAAACCTGAGTTTTCTTATTGAGGCAACAAGAAAGGGTGAAAAGTGTCGAAGGATTTCGTTGACATCTCGGCGAAGCACATCAGCTGCCTGTTGCACAGCATGTTGGACTCAGCTGCACCCACTGATCCTCTGAGGTGAACTGTGCAGTCGATCGATGAATTTACTCAGCACAGAGTTGTCGTCCAAGGGACACTGGCCAAATAACAGTAGGTCCTTTTTATGATGCGCTTCGGACGAGCGGCATACAGCGTGCCAGGACAATGTCAAAAACACAGTTAGAGGCCAGGAATGATGTTGGAATCCCGATCCTTGCCAGGAGCTTTTGGCTGATGAAAGTGAAGCGGTGAGTTAGGTGCAGTCGGCAGCTCTATTATTTGAGAAAAGAACCACTGAATTCTATGATTTGACACGATGCATCAGAAACACACACGCAGAAGCGAGCTTGCTCGAAACATTGACGAGATGCACAGAAAATCCTCTAAAAAATGTGGATAAAATATGCGACAGAAAACAACAATGGCAGTTCAAAGGCAATTGACTGCCTAACCATTATTTGTTTTTGTTTTTAAATTGGACCAGTTTCACATCCAGCACACTGGTGAGAGGGATGAGAATATTTAAGACCACTTGACAGATTTAAGGTCACGTTTTGGAACAGAAATAGTCCCGCCCCACGGGAAAAGAACAGAATGAGCCGGACTGCATGTGTTGACATTCCCTGCATGGCTTTTTATTTTATTTTTTACCTCTGCCGAGGAGGTGATAAAATCATCAGGAAATGTTGGGAATGTTACCAGGATCAGTTTATTTGAATTTTGGTGATGATCCAGAAAATATCCGGATTCTGGATCCCTTTGAAATCTTTGGTTTACACACTGCATTTCCTCTCCACAAAGGAGGTTCTGTTTCTGCTGGCCTTTGCCAAGACACGGTGGAATTAGTAGTGGACAAACGGATTTGTCGTCTCTTCAAAAGCTACGGATCTGGATCCAGAAGAACCCATCATTACTGAAAGTGTGCTTTTTGTGAATAACTTCTAAACCAGGCATGGGCAAACCCAGGCCCGGGGGCCATATGCGGCCCGTTGGTCTTTTTAATCCGGCCCGCCGAACTTGTCCAAATTATATCATTAAATAAAATTTTATTGTAATTAAACTTCATTCATTTGACCTTTTCTCTGTAATGCTGCCTGTAAAAGGCCAAATCCTTTCATGCAATAGCTTTCATGTGTCATTTATATTAGCTCACACAAATACTCCAACCATCTGTTCTTGGTCCGGCCCCTCTGTCAAATTTTAGAACCTATTGTGGCCCGCGTGACAAAAAGTTTGCCCACCCCTGTTCTAAACTAATAATAATATCAACGTAAATCTAATTGCTAAAGGTTTGTTTTCATGGTTAAGGAATCTAAAAATAGATCACAATATCGTCGGAGGTCTGCGCTCTCCGAGTGCTTTTCTCGTTTATTTTTGTGCTACTATACGAAATATAATCATCATTATTATGACCTTTACTATTGAAACGCCATCGGCCATAAAGCGCTGGACAGTAAAGCTGCACTTGCAAACACAGCGCTGAAATAAGACAAGTCATTTCTCCAGCTGTCTTTGTCTCCCTCTCTCACCCTTCCTCTCTCACCCCCTGATGTTTCTCTCTCTGTCTGTTACTCAGTTGCAGGGATTGAAGGCCTTCGGGATATTGATTGGCTTCGGTTTAATGCTGTCAGGCTGATGGGTGGCATGTGATTCATAGACAAGATCTTGGCTCGGTTACACTCAGCCTCCAACCACAGACGCCCACACACGCCCACGCACACACGAGGCAGCAAGTACTCACTCACACACACGAGGCACACACACACACACACACACACACATACACAACACACATAGGGTATATGGTAGTGGGCATATACATCTACATTCGTTCGTGCACTGATACATGAATGCACATGAAATTGCTTCTGCACGTGCGCGCACACACACACACACACACACACACACACCCTTGGGAGTCTGTCCTGACACCCTCAATCTGTCACAGCTACAACCAAGAGGACGTTGTCTTCGGATGTCAGGAGGGCTGGGACAATACAATGAGCTCAGCACACTTTGAGCTAATCGGGACCGGCAATGACAGAGTGCCTGCAGTGACATTTTCTTTTTGCTTTACACATTTTGCTGTTGAGGATGTCTTGATTCTTTTGGAGGCTTTTGAAAAGAATATTATATTATCCATGTACAAATACTGTGAGTAAAGGGGCTTAATAACCGGCCATTTGACTGGGGTGCATAAATGTATACAGCTTATTCAGCAGTAATTAATACAACTAACAATTACATGAACAAGAAGATAGTTTAATTATTGATTGCATGAATCCAGTCTTCTAAAAATGCAGGACAGCATATTATTATCACAGCAGGGTGCCTGCTGGTAGCAGCTATACACAGAGAGAATCCTGCAGAACAAGTTCCAGCAGACAACGTGAGCACATTGCTGCAAACACACGTAATACAGAAAGACACACAACGTTCAGTGTCATCAACACGCCCTCCCTCTTGGTGGTCTATTTGATGTGCAATCATTTCCTATCACCCCATCTGCCGTTAAATATTATTGCTTCTTCAATTGTACTTGCTGCTGCACTTTCAGCACAACCGCCACCCATGCATCCACCTGCGGGCTCCAGCCAGGCGGGGGGGGGGGGATTCATATGTTTTATCATGACATAAACAGATCTGCAAAGAGTGATGAGATTGGCGCCTAGAAGCCAAACTCCAACGTGACATAAAGCTGCTGTAATCAGGCACTTTAAAAGTTAACTGGCGGAAAGTTTTCGACTCCAAAAAAGAAAAAAGATCAAAATCATCATACGGTGAAGGAAAACTAAGGTCGGTCTTATTTCACTCAAAAAAAGAGCATACACAATATGATAAACAATTTCATATTCTTTGAGTAAATATTTATTCATGACAAGGTGAGGAATTGGAACGATCACAATTAATCAAATAGAAGCAAATAGTGCATTTTTTGAGGATAACCTTTTCGAGTTGAAAATTAGTATGCATTTGGTGGTCCTGTGAGTATTAATAGGGAGATGGTGTGTGATGAATTAAGGACCACATTACTCTGTGCAACAGTGCATCACAATAAAAGATCAATGTTTTATAGAAAACAATTATCTGTCTGACAGAGGAATAATCATCCTCGTGCTTTGGCAGCACAAACACAACATAACAAAAATACATTGTTTCATTTCATTTAAACAGATACATTTAAATATAATTCACAAAAATATACATCTGAGCTTTTTGTTATCGAGTACCCAGCATCCTCTGCGCTGTCTGTGTCTCGGTGCCAGAGACGAGAAGCTGCTGTTGAGGCAGCATTCTAATAAAGTCCTCAGCAGTAGGCCCATTAATTGTCTGCTTGTGGCGCCGGGGATCAGGAAGACAAATGTGGGAGGAAGAAATCATGTAATGAATTGACCTTTGTGTTAAATGGTGCCACTCAACCTTTGTAAAATTCAATAAACAAGTCAGTAGGCCTTCTTGGAGAGCCATAACCTCATCCCAGCAAATGTTCCTGCCGCGTATATGAGTCAATGACAGAATGTAACCTTTGACTTTGCATTTCCTTGACGGTGCAACAGGAAGTGTTGTTCTTAAAGGGATACTTCTCCATTAGCTTTATACTCCTGTGATGCTACAGCTAATCTTGTTGCTTTGTGAGGCTCTACTTATACACACGCAAAGCTAAGAGTATACAGTATATTTATGTCAAAGTGTCGGGAACTGCTGCTTACACTGTAACATTCTGGAGCCCATGAAGGTTTGTGCATTCAATTGAGAAACTAAAATATTGAGCTTTAACTGAAAACAGGACAGCCGCATGTCGCCATTCAACCGCTGGCTGTCTAGGTGGTGTCCACAAAACAATGTCGACTTCATAGATCATTGGCAGGCATTCGGGGGAAACCCTGGACTTACTAGGCGAGACGGTACACCTACTCTTGCGCCCTCTTTTTGATTTTGACTCTCCTACTTCCTGTCCTTGTCTCTGTCTCTTCCACTCTGTCTTTGTCTCTCTGTCTTTCTACCACTGTCTTTCTCCCTCTCTCCTTTTCAACCAAACCGGTCAAGACAAATGGCCGCCCACTTTGAGTCTTAGGATCTGTCCAAGGTTTCTGCCTGTTAAAGAGAAGTTTTTCCTTGCCTCTGATGCCAAAGTGCTTGCTCTTGTGGGTCAAGTTGGGTTCTGTCTTTCCCTGCCGCACAGTCTGTAAAGTGCCTTGAGGTAACTTTCTGTTATGATCTGGCGCTCTCGTAATAAATTGAATTGAAATTGAATTGAGGACTGCAATAGAGGAAGATTCAAAGTCATGCAGGTTTTGGTTGCACTTTAATTTCACAAGATCAACTCTCAGCCATGCAGCTAAAAACAACAAGAACATTGGAAAATAAAGGCGAAGCGATGGATTGCAATTTTCCTACTTCTGACACCGAATTTATTGCATTAAGCTGCCGAATGCTCTATATTACTGTTTAAATATTATTTCCTCTGAATCTACTACGGTAGTTTCAGCTTATGCCTTGAGGAGTCACCACATTATTTCCTCTGAATAATGAGTATCATTATCTAATATGCAGAGCGCATATGAATAACACCCCTAAATTCAAACTCCCATACTTCAACTCAATGTGTCCTAATAGTGCAGCTCAATGATGACTCCATTGGTTAAATTTGGCTCTGGTCCGCCTCTCCTTGACTTACTAAATGAGCCGAGTGAAGGATGTTGTGCTCTTCTGCATAAACGCTCCGAGCAAAATAGAGTTTATTAAGGCGATAAAAAACAATATAAAAATTTACAACCAAGGGAGCGTCGCCTGACCCCTGGAGAGTGATAAATTAGCTTGTGTTGCTTTAGCAAAACGACCATTTTATGCCTTCCCCTTCCCCTTCGGTGTCGACTCCCAGTATACAGAGACCTGGACTGAGAGGAGTCGCAGTGTGGAAACATTTTCAGATTACCTGAAACTGAAGACCTCTCCGCCTCCCTCCTAACTGGACATCATTTCGTGTGAATGCCGTTTAATTCAGCTGCTTCCAGGTCTGAATTTGCCATCGCCTGTAACACAAATTATATCCAGGATTATCCTTGTTAATGCAAAGCTGTTGGATGCAATTGTCTGTATTCCACCGCACCGCCATCAGGTTTGGGCTGCAATTGTTGTGTGCAGTTGCCTCCTTATTGTTAATTTAAGGGATGGTACAATATATTTCAGAAGATATATGTCTGGACAGCATTTAAAAAAAAGTCAAAAACACAACGACCTCCCTGCTACCTGAAGTCTCTTGTGGATCATCCCCACAAGCCATTAGCACCATGCTAAGATAGTGGATCAGTCAATAGATTTTGATGTGGACATAAATCCTCATTTGTTCTACCGTTGTGCTGTCAGTTGGTCAGTTAGTCAAGCTTCAGGACTGCGTTTGAGTCTCGTTAGGCTCAGCCAGGGATCCATTTTTGATGTGAAGGACTCAGCGGCAAAATAAAAACTCAATGGCAAATTGCCGCTGAAACTCTTGTCCATATACTGCAGAGGAACGTTCTGTAAAGCCAGAGCCCATCGAGTGTCAGGTGTTACGATGTTGTATGATGATTTTTCCAGTCTCGGATCAACACTGAAACAATATGAAGCTTTTTGACAACACAAGGAGGAAAAATAGAGACGCTTATCCCCTCTTGAATGCAACAGTCTTCCATGTCTGTCTGTCCATCTGCTCAGATGCGTATCTGAGCAGATGGACAGGATGGAGATCTATTTTCACCAGATACTGCAGTACTCCCAGTTGCATGGCCTAACTTGTATCATCAAAATAGGGCGGTCATTTACGGTTTTGAGAGAGAGCAGTCTCCATGAAATTCATAACGGCTGGCAAATCCCCTTATTGCAAATCATTTATTGATTGGATGTCGCAGATGACGGTACTGATCTGTTACATCGTGAACATTTGTGGCCATCACTAAAGGGAAGTGTTGGCCACAAGAAAGCCCAAAAGTGCCACCAAAAACTTTATTTTCAAATTAAAATATCTTTCTCACTAAGGCTTGTTGTTTCCCTCATTAACTTTTATTTGGGGTACAATTAAAGAGTGTGGCTCCATCACATAGAAACGCTTTTTGCATCATTTATCTCTGGTTTTATTCAATCATATGTGAAGCAGATATTTGAATTTGATTTGATATGCTACATAATTGAAATTTACCTTGAAACATTTGCACAGAAGATTATTTGAAGTATACAAATAATTTATTCTATTAAATAATGAATTCCCAAGCAGAATATCAATAAATACATATGTAAATAAATAATAGGCAGAGAGGACACGGAAGAAAGCAGAAATCCAGCTGGGTTACTAATTTGTTTGTTAAACACCAGACAGGATGCAGAGAGAAAACGCTGCAGCTCTCCAGAGGTTATTGTGACCGGAAAGGTCAATAATAATAATAATAATAATGTGTTGGTTTTATATAGCGCTTTTCTGGGCACCCAAAGACGCTTTACATTGTGCATTATTCATTCACTCCATACTTGGTGGTGGTGAAGCTACGAGCCACAGCTGCCTGGGGCAGACTGACAGTAAGTAAGGACGTAAGTATTGTTTCCTCTTTAGGGCTTCTTCGGGACAAATGTGCAACTTTGCACTGAATTCAAAGAGAATAGAGACAATGCTCTGAGACAATCGTTAAAGACAAAGCACTGATCAATTTAAGACCAGTTACAAATCAATTCAATTAATTAGGATTCCCCGGTAATTGAGGCAGTTCCAGCATTCCTTTATTTTCCTCCACAAACTTTTCCAGCAAATGCTACTAACCTGTAAAATAAAGCATTCAAATGTGGCATCATGTTTTCTGCATGTTAATTGAGTTGAGAGATTATAAACAAGATATGGTCATTTTTAAAAACAATTGTTACACATTTTATGTTGTCCTTTGCCATGCAAAGGACAACATAAACTGAACAAAAATATAGACACAACACTTGTTTTTTGCGCCAATATTTTTACGAGTTGAACTCAAAGATGCAAAACCTTTTCGATAGAGACAAAAGACCATACACTGTGAAAAAAAAAAACAACAACTAGAAAACGACAATCAGAGATTGTAGACCCTCGCCTCCAAAAGACTATTCGATCTTGTGAGACAGTAAACAGGGCTTCCGGATCAGAGGGGCCAAACCTGCTCTAGCTTGCTGCTCCGGAACGTACTACAAGACTCCTTCTGGACTCTTTTTCCCATCATGCCATTCGTGTCCCTCCCTCTTAAAGTGGCAGTTTACAGCACTGGCACAATTCCAGATGTAAAAATAATTCTAGAATCTGGATCCAGATCCGGATCAACGCCATTCTCGGGGAGGACCGAGCCACGGACAGAACCTTTCTTGTGTAAACATTTCAAGTTGATTGGGTTACTAGTTTTTGAGTTATGTGCTCGGACAGACAAACAAGCAAACAAACAGACAGACAAACGCACCCAATTGCAATACCCTCGCCTCCCCTTCGGCGAGGGTAAACATTGTTTTTACCACAGCTGCCAGTATTTTACCTTAAAAAATACGGACATTTCTTACAGTGATATTCTCAAATATTGTTCACAAATCTGTCTACATCTGTGTTATTGAGCATTTGTCATTGCCTAGATAATCCATCCCCTCTCACAGGTGTGCCTCCGACTGGATCTCATCACGGTATCTCACTATGGTATCTCTGTGCATTCAAAATAGCATCAATAAAATGTGCCTGTCCATAAATACGCCTGCCCATACCATAACCCCAGCCAGCACGGGCCACTCGATCCACAGCGTTGACATCAGCGAACTGCTCACCCACAGGACGCCACGCACGCTGTCTGCCATCTGCCCTGGACAGGGAAAACCTGGATTTATCCGTGAAGAGAACACCTCGCCAACATGCCAGACGGCTTCGAAGAAATGGCCGGTTCCGAAGACGAACTGCAGTGAGGTCGAGACCCCGATGAGGACAACGAAGCACGGCGATGGGCTTCCCCTGAGATGGTTTCTGACAGTTTGTGCAGAAATTCTTTGATTATTCAAGCCAATTGTTGCAGCAGCGGTCTGGGTGGCTGCGCGCAGACAATCTTGGCTCTGTGATATTCTGCTGTGTGATAAAACCAAACATTTTAGAGTCGCCTTTTGTTGCAGCCGAAGCCATACCTGTTCAACGTTTTTATTGCCTCATCAGCATCTTGATATGCCACATCTGTGAGTCATGGATTATCTCGACAAAGGAGAAGTGCTCATTAACACCGTTTTACACAGACTTGTGAGCATTATTTGGTCCTTTGTGTATAGAGAAAAAGTTTATATTTTTGTTCAGTATTTATAACTCAAATTAGCCCACATTTGACAAAGATAGGCAATTTTCCAGTGAAATAGCACACAATCCTGCAGAATGAATGAAAACTATCTGTTGTTTTGCCAACATCTTTTAATTTTTTTTTTTTAATGAAGAACACACTCCACTTTCTACATCATTTTTTTCAGTGCCTGTTATTCTTGAATCGAGACACGCCACCTAGTATAGAAAGGCCTGCAGAAACGCTGACGCAGCTACTATGACACATTATGCATTCTAGATAATGCAGGTCTACATAATAGGCTTCATACGGCTTAAATCTAGACTCTGACAAGGAGACATTTCTTCCTTCTTAGCTTGTAACAGGTTTCTGGCGAATGCCTCTGTTGAGGTCAGTGTGAAGTAGCACAAGAAATTAAAGATACTTGAGGACTGCAAAAGATACTCAAAGTTCAGATTATTCCAGTACGCTCCATCAGGTCCGAATGATCCCACCACCAGGGCAGCAGAGGCTCAGAGCTCATTGCCTGTAGAATTCTGATGAGATATGCACTGTGAGCGTTTTACATTTCATGCAAAGTTATGAGTGGAGGGAAACATTTGATATTTCTGTTCTTTATTAATCTGATTTAGATCTTACTCAGCTGTCGCTGCTTTGACAGTGACTCGAATCAAAAAGAGCATTTATTTATGGTTATTATCCAAAGAAGTGATAAATCAAGGCAGCATGAAACCAAAGGAATGGGATCAGGTGAAAATAGGTGTTTTCTCACTACACAGATCACTGTGGACCTGGAAAACACTCAGACACACACGGCGGATACACACTCCACGGGCTCCTGGGAGCAGACGCTCACTTTATATCGTCAAATGCATATATTAAGATGGAAATGTACATTATTTAGTATAAAGAAAAAAAAAGACATCCACAAGAACTCCTGTACAATATGTTAATACATTGCAGCGGCCCTGCAACAAACATTACATGTGAGAACATGAATACATTTAAAACTAAATATATAAATAGTTTTTTAATTTATTGGCAAAATATACTGTTACTCAGCATTTTTAGAGTACACACATGAACAGTTAACAACACAATGCTTTTCCTAATTAGTCCTAAAATGGCTATTTTGATGTCCACAACATTCTCCAAGTCATTTAAGCTCTAAATGACAAACATCTGTAGCATTTCTCATCTTGAGACCCATCAGCTTGTTACAATCTGCTGCAAATGTGAACCATATCCAGATTCCAGCCTCTGGCAGCATTCCTGAGGAATATTAGCCAGTTTTCCGTGGATAAAGGCCCCTGGTCCGGACTAACCCCGGGCTTACATTCTGTAGCCACGTCTACAAATCCCAACGATGCTCTTCTGTGGGACTCAAGTTCGGTCACTCCGGAATTATCCTCCTTCTTCTGAAACCACACCTTGGTGGATTGTCATGTTTGGGGGGGGGGGCAAGATTCCTCTCAGATGGTAAAACCTTTCCTCCAGACGCTGCTCCTGATCCAAAGCCCCCCCCAGATTTAGAGTGAACTTGAATTGCTCCATCAAACAGCATCTTAAAAGTTCTGACTTATCTTGATAGTTTTGAGCTGCTGGAGACAAGTTTTGCAAGCAGAGGTGGACGTCTTCAAGCAAGGAGCTTTAATGGAAACTTTGAGAATCTACTGGTAAAGAAAATCTCAGAACATCAGATTTACAAATGTGTGGGGGATGCAATCCAGTGCAATCCAGCAGGGTGAATTATGTTAGTACCGTGAAGATGAGCTATTTAAAGTGTTCTTGGTTGATTCGGTGATCAGCAGACACCCGGTGAAACGTATATTTTGCCAATAAACCTAATACACAACACAGGTTGAATAATTCTGCTTGCAAAGTGTAGAGCATCTAAAATCAGCAAGTCGTTCTTCCAGCTGGGGAAAACATTTCATATCAAAATATAGTCAATTTGGACTGAATACATTTAAACACACATGGATTTTAGTTAGAGAAATGATACCCCCCCCTCATATAAATATCTCTATGTACTAAAGAGGAAAAAAAGAATAGTCCAGGATTCATCTGTGAAGAATCCAACGGGTTTATCTTTACAACCACGAATGCTTTCTGAATGTGCGCACACACACACACACACACACACAGTACAGCCCATTTAAATGAGTCAGGGATCCACATCCATCTGCTGACTGCTCGCGGTGGTGCACACATGACGTGTGAGGTTGACTGACAGAAGCTAGTCTTCTAGTCTATGGTGGCAACACTTAAAACAAACAACATAGGTTATGGGTCCTCCAACAAATGTCCCCGTTTCAGTTGGACTCCTCTCTGTCGTCTGGTCTGTGACACCTCAACAGGTTTGCTGCCACGACGTCCATCCTGTTGATGTCTGCAGAGTGTCAGAGGCTGCAACCTGATGGAGTTTCATCCAGCCAAATGAGAAAACGGGTTTAAAGGCTGAATTTCAAGTGGACAGTCCAGGTGGGTTCTGCGTCTGTTAAATTCACAACTCTTCAGCGGCCATTATGGAAACTTGGCTGGAATATGGCCTCAGACGGCTTCATAATGGAGACATTAAAATGCCTTTCATGCTCTCTGTCTCTCTATGACTTCTCTATTCATCTCCTTGTCTTTGACTCTCTCTCGCTCCCTCCTTCTCAACCCAGCCGGTCCAGACAGATGGCCGTCCACTATGATGAGCCTTAGGTTCTGTTCAAGGTTTCTACCTGTTAAAGGGAAGTTTTTCCTTGCAACTGTCGCCAAAGTGCTTGCTCTTGTGGTCTAAAGTCTAAATCAAGCCACAAAAACTCTTCAAGGAGCGGTCCCCTGCAGATCGAATGCCGATGAAGACAAAGGTAATGTGCTTCGTTCAATAATCCGCTATGATATGTCTGTGAATTTGGCTACAGATAAGATTCGATGCAAGTCGCGTTCCATGCTGCCCGCTCGAGTTTTTACAAGTGTCTGCTGGGAGCCTTTTGTTGTGGTGATTGGATAAGAGGAAGGTTTTCTTCTTCTTCTTCTTTTAGCCAAAGATAAAACCGGGTGTAAAGTTTGGGGGCCTCTGTGAATGGACAGTGCAGTGATTTGCCTCAGTTCCTTTTGGGGTGTGGACGTTGATGAACCTGCAAGGGGGGGGGGGACAGTTGTTTCAATTGCACCTTGATAAATGCTTTATTTCCAATATCAGAATAAATGAAGGTAAGAAAATGTTTTTTTCTTCTTCATGAAGCATTAATTGACTAATGCGACTTATACTCCGGAAAATACGCAGTATATTCAAGATTCAAGATTCTTTATTGTCATTATGCGCACATAATAAAATCGTGTGAAGGCCCACGGCTTAAGGAAGTCAAGGTAGTATATAAATGAGTATATATATATAATTAGATATATGAAATAAGCGATTTTATTTTTCATCCCATGTCTGAAAAGGGCTTTATTTGAATCCAACCATTAACACCTCTTTAAGCAAATTTCATATATTTCTGTCCCAGAAACCTTGAACAGTTGTGTGAAGACGTGGATTCATGAATGTAACAGCCTTTAGTTCCCACATCCAGCACTTAATAAGAGAATTCCACTCGATCCACGATGTTACATGGATAAATCATTAGTGTGAGGGGTGATCGTGGACAAAAGTGACACCCAGGACTGAATGAATCATTCATACATTTAAATAGGAGTTGGCAAATCCACACAGAATCGCACAAGTTCTCAGGGGCTGGCAAATAAATATTGATGATGCCCCCCCCCCTCCTTGGTAATTGTGCGTGGTTCATTTTGTTTTCTCTGTGGAGGAGGATAAAAATCAATCCAAATGCCTGTGGTTTTGCAGAATATAAAAGTGTCATAAATACTCAGTCAATATTCTGGGGTGACAATTCCAGTTTAATCTTTATTAGATTTTGTTGCTTTTTTAAGGGAAAATGTGGAAGTGAAGTTGACCTGTATGCAGAGTCAGGCTAACTGGCTCCTGGCTTGAGTTTGCCCTCCTGACTCTTAATATAAATGCATATAGACTTGGAGAAATGTAGGCCAGGCATCGTAGGATTCTGCTTCTGTGATATTTTTGGAAATGGATTTCTTTTTTTTAATGTAGATTCTTCTACCAGTTGCTGCATTTGTGAAGCCTATCCATCCATTTATGTCTATTTCTGACTGTGTCCTGAAAGAAAAGCCCCGGTTGCCTGAAGTAGCCCCTCTCTTTGATGCAACAACACTGGGACTTTATAGTCTCGGTCTTTTTAAACTTGCAGCAGCCCGTTTGATTTCCCTTTTTTTTCTGGGTTGCGCGGACACATCAAAAGCGGCCGTGTCTTAGAAATAGAGTATTCCATTGTGTCTTCTCCAAGTTGTGGATGATCTTCTTGAAGAGGGCAGCACTGAATATAATACATCATGAAGAGATGCAGGTCTGAGCCACGCTGCAGCTTTATAAAAGGGACGCCTTCTGCTCGTCATTGAGTTCCCCTTGAAAGTGAATATTTCAGATTTAAGAAAGGCAGCGTTCTAAACATTGAGCAAAGCAGGGTCATTCGCTCTGCAAATTCAAATACAATACTCACACGTGTGCTTGCTTTCGTCTGCATCCTACGACGGCTCCTTGGGCAAAGGCTGGAAAAGAAAACGTGGTGGGTCAAAATTGTGTAAAACAGAGGACCAGCTTTAACTTCCTTTGTTTTAAACTCCCCCCCCCCCCCCCCTGCGTGTTAGTCTGGGACGCAGAGCAGCCCATGCCTATATTTAAAAGCGCAGATGGTGGATCTTCCAATTATATCTAAGGCAAGACGATGGAAGCTGAAGGCTATTTTGTTCGTTCCCAGTTTTCTTTATGACCTCTTGAGGGTTCCGCTTCTGTCCTTGAGCGCGTATCGGTGCCTCATCATCCTCATTAAGAAGTGAAACGAGCTTTCTTCCAATCGCACAGAGAGGAAATATGATCACATTAGGTGTGGGGCAGCTAATAAACAATGTTCCACTTTGTGTTTCGGCAAACAACTTATTGCCTCTCACGCTCGTCTCCGGGACAACGCATGGAAAGCTGCTGCTTTCCCCTTGACCGCGGGAAGTGCCACAGCCCCCCTCGCCTTCTTGATGTTGTAGAATGAACCGCTTTTGTGAAGATAATGACTCAGCTGATCATACTCAGGAAGCTAACGGTCTGTTTAGCCAATCAGAGGGCGAAGTGGCTGTCTGGGCACTGCATTGGCATTCCCAGCAGCCTCTGCCCCCCCCCTGCTGTGCCAGGTGATGTCCAGACTTGGTATTCCACGGCCTTCCTCGCCTGTCGTCCTGCACTCTGCCCGCTCTGTCTGTCCAACCAGCCGACTTTCCCCAGCGATGTCAGACAAAGTCAGTCACTCTAAAGCCGTGCTGATCCATCACGCCGCTCCAGCAGCATGTCATCTAAATGCTAAGTACTTCCACTGCATCCTTAAAGCAAAACAAGGAGGGGGGGTGAGCAGTCGGATGGGGTGAAAACTTATAAGGGCACAATATAATCTCCTGAGCAAAACCCTTAGCTTTTCAATTACATTTGCTTGTGAAGAAGAGGAATTGTGGGGGGGTGGAGTGTGTTTGTGTGTGTGTGTGTGTGGGGGGGGGGGGGGGGCACTGTGAGCCAGAGATCTTGTCATCCATTCAAATATACAAGGACAGAAAGAAGAATCCTCCATACACCTGGCACAAAATGAAACCGACCATGTTATTTCATTTCTCTCCACCATCATGAATGCACGCACCGTACGCCGCTCTTGCAACAGAACCCCCCCACCCCCCCACACACACCCCCCCCCCCCCACTTCCCCTCCTCAGCAAAACTATTTATTATCGATCAAAGGGATTCTTGGCGTTGCGACAGAGTGCTGCGGCAGCAGAAGTCGCCGGCACTATGAACTGCTCCGACTAATTAAAAGGGTAACAAGGTGAGTTTGACCCCCCCCGCGGGATGAACTGTGCACGAGTCCGAGCCGCTCGCCTGCGGTGTGCAGCACTAAATGCTGCTCACTGCCTGTGGCATTTACAAGACAGCCGTCCAAGGCCATGAAGTGCATATTAATCGGCCACCAGCGTGAAGGTTCACAGGAAGGAAGTGAAGCGAGAGACAGCAGAGACCACACGCTATGTAATTGCTCGTCTCTGAGCTTGAGATCGCCCCCCCCCCCCCCCCCTTGTAAACACTGAACGCTATGAATAAATGATACAGTTTCAAGGTTCAGATTAGGTGGATCTTTGAAAAAGGACAAATGGATCGGCCAAATATTAATCTATTCAATTAACGCCACTTCTTGTCATCAGCACAACCTGTTCTAAGAAACAGTTCGCTGCCATTACACCAGTAACCCCCCCCCCCAGCCAAGGTAGCCGGAAGACACCCAGACACACTGCAAAGTTCAAAGTTCAAAATGCCTTACAATAAGCAAGTAAAAAAATAATAAGATAAGATAATAAGATTCACACATTTAGATGGGTGAAATATCAATAACTTTTGTCGCATGGTTTTTGAGGTGATGTGAACTATACTCCATTAAATAGAGATGGACAGACAGACCGTCATTCTGCTCCTCTTTGTTGACCGGTCCTGCTCAGGACGAGTCGATGCTCCAGTCAGCCACTGCTGTTGTTGCTAAGCTTAAAGGTCCCATATTCGACTCTTTTCTCCACAAGTTAACGCAGTTCCCAGACACTTACATGAAATATCTGTGACAGTCTTTGGTCAAAATAGCAAACAGATGATGCAGGACAGCGTCTGTCACATCTGTCAGAACATCAACAACTCTGTCAGAAAAGCCTCTGACAACTAAAACAAAACTAAGTTCATTGCATGCACGCGCGAAAGCTGCACTTCGTCTACACATTTAAAGTTCATATAACAATTTGAATTTTACACTGTCATACAATATTACACCACAGGAGACATTGAGCATTATGAGCATCAATCTGTGTCGTCTGCAGAAGTTTGTAACGGCAACGAAATCCTGAAGAAAGAAATTCTGACTTGTTACGCACTTTCACTGTGCTAACTTTAAAATTAGCAAGATAGAATTTTGTCGTTAATCAAATCACTATTTAATCCACTGGTGATAGAAAATATTTAGTACATACAGCTGTGACTAGAAATACACGCATTCACATTTTTGTTGCATGCAGACATTGTTTGAAGTTATTTCTTAAATGAATCATTTAAATATTAATAAAAAAAATTAATTTAATGAAATCAAATTAGAATAGTTAAAAAAGCATTTATTTTAAAGCAGCATGCTGTAAATTGGTAATATAATGTGATGTGTGATTTTTTTTTTAGCTTATTCATGCTTGCCTTAAACAATATTACGGGTTGTAATATTGTTTCTAAAGGCTGTGAGAAAACAGTTAATTATAACCCTCAGACAAATTATGTCAAAGAAAAAGAACATACATTTTGTCGTATACAGCAACATGAAATAAAATAAAGAAATAAAATAAAAGTAGTTCAAAAACATTCTTCACTTTAGGAACCAGATCTGGGTTACAGTATGTTTTTTGTCACACAACAGCATCTTAGTGATTGTGACCCATAAACAGCCGATCCGAAAGGTACAGCAAGCATCAGCGCTTGGGAACAGGATGTTGCTGCATGATTAAATGCTTCCTCGCCATAGGCAGGCATTCTGCAATACTCATTACACAAACCTGTTGAAAAGCGACTCGCATCTCTGGAAAGTTCTCACCCGACAGAGCTCTAGAGCTAGAGCAGCGGTCGCCAACCTTTCTCCTGCCATGCACCGGATTCATGCCGGGCAATGTTTTCGCGGACTGGGGGGGTAATTAAATTAAAAAAGAGGGAATATAATCTTACCAATAAACTTTATATTATGCACATGCAATAACTATTAGACAAGTATGACACCAATATCTACTCACCATAAATAAATTGTGGTCTCAATAACTGTTTCCGTCCTTCATGTTCACGTTTTTTTGTTTCATAAAGTCCACATTCTTGTCTTTTATTCCACATTCTTGCCTTTTAATCCACATTCTTGTCTTTAAATTCAGGGTTCTTGGTCTCTTTGTGCCGAACCAGTTTTGAACTCTTCACTGTCTCGTTAACGAAGCCAGTCAGCTGGAGATAAACTGATAAGTCTGACTCCTGGTTTGTCTGTTAAAAGACGTTTTCTTTTCCTCCTCCTCAGTTGGACTCCCCAAAGACTTTTGTTTTTTTAAATATTATTTTCCTCTAGTTTACGGCTGTTTTTAGTAACATTTCACGCAACCAAGAAAATTCACAAGCGAATGTTACGTTGGAGAAAATCCGGTAGTTTTTCTAAATAAAACACCTTTTAAACGATAATAATTGACACAACAGAAGTTTTATAAATTAGTTATTCTTTCTATGCGACCCGGTAACAAATGCCTCACGGACCGGTACCGGGCCGCGGCCCAGGAGTTGGGGACCACTGCACTAGAGGACAAGCATTGATCAGGGGGAAAACAGAAATGGCAGTTCAATAGGCTTCAAGTGACAGCATTGCATCCTCCACGGGTCTCAGACAAAAGAGGAGCGGCGGCGCAGCATAAGCCCCAGCAAAGGCAAAACCAAAAAGACAAAACTTGTTTGGCAGACGATGGCTTTTCCAGAGGGAGCCATCAGACGCAAAGTGTCGCTCGTTCAGGTCCAGCGACGGAGCAGCAAACAAAAGCGTACATGTAATGTCCTGCGGTATGTTCCATGACACCGCCGGTGGCACCAGAGGGGAGGACAGGTGGGCCTGCTTTAGCCGTTTCTCGCTTTCCTCCGCCGTCTCCATCAATCTAAACTATTTCAATACATTTTCTGCACCGGTGCACGTCCTATCTCCACAAGACTGATGATCACGCCGCGGCATCCGGCAAACAGATGAGCTGAAAACAAAGACGTGCATTTTTCTTTCCTGCTTGATAAATAGATAGGTCTGTAAATGAAGCTGAAATATAGAGTACGCTTGCTTATCGACCGTAACCGCTGTGTACTCTGTGTACTCTGTGTACGTCTGGCAGGACCAGGCATGATGCCTGAATGGCAGTCATTTTCTGAATGCACATAAAGGCAAGCCTGCCTGGCTCCAGTTTGTTATTCCTATGGATCCAAAAAAAACCGGCTGTCAGAGAGAATACGACAGTAATTTAATTTGGACATGAGCCACGAAGCATAAAAACATACAATGAACAAAGGCTGAAAAAAACTGTTTCAGTGGCATCTCTCTTGGCAATGTGTAAATAAAAATAAACAAGAACAACAAAGTCAAACCAACAAAGCAGTGGAAATATATTCTATTAGTTAGAATGTATTTTCTGATGCAAATAATTCAGTATTTCATCTGCAAATAAGATTTAAAACCAGCAGAGCATCGAATGACATGCATATATAATATCTGAAAATACTCCTGGGTTTTAAAGATGAAAGATTTTCTGCAATGACCTCTGGGCTTGATTTACTCATTAGCATGTTTCCACTGTGCTTGAAATAAGTGGATTTATATTGATTTTGTTTGTTTGTTTGTTCTATATTTTATTTTTTACTGTGCCTGAGCATTGAATGCAAATAGATATACCGGGTCACGGGTGTTGCTGGAGCCCATCCCAACTGGCTACAGGCGAGAGGAGGCGTGCACCCCAGACGCGTTGCCAGCGCATGTCAGAAAATATTCTCTGGCTTGTAAAGTCCGGCTGCTGCTGAACTAGCGTGCTTTCATCCCCCTTAGATCCATTATACGAGAGTCGACAGCAGACAAGGGGCTTTCCGAAGCCACTGGGATGCACACGTCTGCGTAAAGTGAAGCTTATATAAATCACTGCATGCACATTAGTGGTTTAAATATAACATACAAACATTGTTTGCAGATCATAACTCACTGAGGCACCTTTGTTTTCTGGCTGACTAATGTGGTGTTTGGTCTGAACTCGTTCTGTTAGCCGCCTGTTAGCAATATATCCATGTAGTGGGTCTGCTCGTTTGTTTGTTTTAGAAACATGTAAAACAAATACAGAAATACGAAGATATTACTGTCAAATTTATTCAGGGAAAAAACAGACATCTATGTTTTATAGGACGCTGGTTTTGCATGATGCAGAAAGTAGGAAAAATAAATTGGAAGCGTGGAAATTAGATATTAAAGAACATATTGTTGTTGCTGATTGGGAAAATGTGAGCCCAAAAACCAACAATTAATACGATATAAATTGTAAATGAGAATGGATGCTGGCTTAGATCTCTGTGTGTGTTGTTTTGTTTTTGTATATGAAAATCCAATAAACACATTGTTTAAACAAAATACAGAAATACCAGCAGTAGGTGGTCCCAACATAAGCCTACTTTATTGAAAAGCATACAAATAATTTCAAATGCAATTTTTTCCCATTTACAGTTTGTTGGAGCCATTTTTTCTTAAATGTATAAGTCAATGCTTTCCTTCTTTACGTGTCTTTCTCCTACGCGCCACACACCCACTGGGTTTCTACTGGAAATGTAAATCACAAAAAAATAGTGTGTGATTGAATAAAAACAGAAGAATAAATCGCTAAACCTGCTGGGTGCTTTACTTTGTTACCACTCCTTACTGAAACAGGAGTTAATGGTTCATCTTCAGGCCTTCATGATGGATGCTGCAGATGCAGGACACCAACTCAAAAATAAACCAGAGTGTGTGTTCCTGGTAACAAATAAAAATGTCAGCTTAAATGTTTGAAATGGTTTTTGGACACAAATGCGGCTCAAAATGTGGTTTCACCGACCTTTACAAAGTAATTGATCCACTTCCCTCTGCTGGATGTGCAGTTTAAGACATCTAACTCACGGAAATAGCAGACGAAAGAAAATGCTCCTGGTTAATTTGTTTGCTTTCTTATATGCTTGTCATTATTTGCATCCTTATTGATTCTTAACCTCAAAGAGGAGCATCTCCAACACTCTCTGCAACCTTGAGAACTAATCTACACTTCATTTCAAGGAGCCACTCACAGAGCCTTCGAGGAGTTAGCGCAGCAGCACAAGTGCATCTCTGGTTAGATTCATTGCCAGTTTGGTCGATTATCCAAGACACTGAAGCCTTTATAGCAGGGGTCTCAGACCCAAATTACCTGGGGGGCCGCAGGAGGCAAAGCCTGGGTGAGGTCGGGCCACATCAGGTATTCAAAAAAATAAATAAAGATGAATGCGGCTTAACTTCTCGCCCATAACAAGCACATCTTACTTCCAATTTTCTGAAAAAATAAAAATTTAAATAGTACCCTCCTTTCAGCATTTTTAACAATCAAAAAATCTAAAGACATTCTTGAGATATTCATTCATTGAATAAAAAAAGTAAAAACAATTCATATGAAATTCGCAGGCTGCATTAACTTTTCATTTTGTCCAAATGATCATCCTGTTTGAGATCCCTGCTTTATAGCAAAGATTGTAGGACTGTGAAGTGTAAGTGTAAAGCAAGCCTTTGTGACCACTGGGTTACAATGTGTGTGTCTGTGTGTGTTCATTTCACAAATCCCCTTCATTTTGCAGAAATACAAGCAAATGCCGCGGTTGTGTATCTCTCCAGGCCACACGCTGGCCGAGCATGGGTGCAGGAAGATTCCCCTTTAGTGCGTTGCCAGAGGAAACCAGTGCACATGAAACTGTGGGTTCAATATAATCCTGGTTTCAAGTACTCACATTTTACAATTCAGAAACCATATTGGGGGAAGCAGTATTCTGTGCAGATGAAGCATTTTTTTAAGTGCAGGATCAATTCCAGACCATCTGCTGATCACCACGGACCCGACGCTAGAGCGTCGTGCTCTCAACAAACAGAGCAAGTGTTCCGATCTCAACCGCCGCCGCCTGAAAGAAAAAAAATCATTTCCTCTCCTGTCACAAATTCAGTCTGTCACTCTTGTCAATTTTCTACCTAAAGTCCCCCCCCCCATCCACACACACACACACACACACACACACCCTGTCAAGACTATGAACGGAACCTCATAATTCCACGCCCCAGCCCTCCACAACCGTGCTTTCCACCTCGGCGAATATCATATGTAGACCTTTCAGCGACGGCTCACTAGTGAAGACAAATTGCTGGCTTGTTTGGACGAGGGGGGCTCCAGAGAGTGATTCATATTAATGGCTGGCTGGCAGTGGAGAGCGAGCTGCATATGCAATCTCCATTAGCAGGTTAGACTGGAGTGTGTGACCTGGCATTGCCACCGTGAGCTGCACACACAGGAGATCAGGCTGCAGAGTGTGTGGTGCAATGAGAATGTTCTATACATCAATACATCAAACAGCTTCCAGGCGATGCTGCTGATATATTCAGCTGTAATATTTATTGCAGAATTCTTTGGTCCCACATAATGAAAGCGTGTGAACGGATCCGGTTGAATCGTTTCAGTTAAATACGTGATTCTGACCGTTTATTCTCCGAAACTGGAGGAATCGTTTACACATGGGTTTTCAAGGATCAATTCAAGGCTCGGGAACATTTTTACCTCCATCATCGCAGTTTGATGTGGATCCAGATGAACTGGGGGCTTCCGTCGTCGCTCCCATCCTCATGCATGTATTGTTTTATAAAAAAAAAAAAAAAAAACGGAACAACTGAATTTTGGAGTAGATCTGGATTGAGGGAATAGTTAGATAAATATTTAAATGGAATTCTATCCTGGAAAGGCTTCAGGGTTTTTTTAACAACTCTTCTGGAGCAGCTGCTTTTCCCTTCACTAAAATTGAGGATGGAGAACTGGGTTTTATATTTTCATGGCGAAAGAATCTAAACACTGATGTGACATACAAACAGGTTTAATGCTTATTTGGTTGCTTACTGGAGAAATTAATGCTCATAGGTTTACATTCTGCAAACGTTCATTTTCATGAAACGTTCCAATTGTTCACTGATTATTTTGTTCACTCTATCCAGACATTTATTCCATGTTCATATCCAGGATTTGAGACGGCTGTGAAAGTCATTCACAAATCTGATGACCAGCTGGTGGAGCAGTGGGTGGTTGCAGACGGAAAATCGTAAGTATTGGTACGCCGCACTTAATTAGCAGCTACGATGGAATTTTTTTTTTAAAGCAGACGATGGACTAGCAGGACTTTTGTTCTTACTACAATCTGGACAAAAACTGTAAAGCTCATCTTGACATTTAAAAAAGGCCACATGCCGTTTAAATCCTTCTTTCATCTTCTTGACCGCTTATCCGAAATCCAGGTCGTGGGTTTTATCCCAGCAGACAACGGGCGAGAGGAGGGGTGCACCCCGGATGAGCTGCCAGCTCTTCGCCACACAGACAAAAATGATTTACACGCAAACACACACAAACACACACACATAGGGACAATTTAGCATAACAGCAGTGACTTTGTAAAAACCATGAACATTTTCCTATTCCATAGGTCAGGGGTGTCAAACTCATTCTCTCCGAGGGCCACATTAGCATTATGTTTGCCCTCCAAAGGCCAAATGTAAACCGTAACACAGTAAAAAAATGTAACTAAATGTAATGTCATTTAGTGCTGAAGTTCGTCTTCAGGATCAGCACTGGACAGCTCCATATATTGCAGACTACCTATGGAAAAATATCATCCAACACAAGTTATGGCATTAACTTTGTTCAAAACTCTTTTGATCCAGTTGAGAGGCGCAGAACTGCAGAACAACCAACAAATGTCTGCACACAGCTCTCGCGGGCCACAAGAAATGACTTGGAGGGCCACATTTGGCCCCCGGGCCTTGAGTTTGACACATGTGCCATAGGTGGACATGCAAACTAAGACGATAAGGGTTGAAACAGGATTCGCGGCTCATTTAATCAGAGAATTGCTTCAGCAGTCGACGTCTGGGGGCCCCACAGTGACCCAAAACAAGTTGCATGGTCATTTGTGCTGTAACTGAACAGATTTAATTCACGCAGAGAAGACGCATTCCCATTTCCTATTTTTTTTTTTTTTTTTTTTCTTTTTTTTTTTTTTCTTTCTTTTTAACTTGTCTGCATTCGTGCTCCACAGTGACGGACATAACGTCAGTCACTGCTGGAGTTCTATGCAATTTTTATTCTTATAGTGATTGTGACCGTCACCTGCCCTCTTGGCAGCCTAGCCTATTCCTATTTTATTGATTTTATTACCTGCTTACCACCGTAGAGGGCTGTGCACACCGCAGTGAACATACAACATGAACAAACAAAAAGTGACAAATACACAGTGTTCTGAGAAGAAAGTGCAATGGATTTATTTGTGCCCCTTAATTCTACCCCTTCCATCCAATCATCACCAAGAGTTGTCCCAATACACCAGGTTCACATTCGTCTCTAGAGGAAAGTATGGATCACCAAGTTCTCAGATCTGAGGAAAAAGAGAGAGAGCATAGTGAGAGCCACAAGCACTGACCCAGCAACCTCCACTAACTCAGAGATCTGTGTGCGGGGTTGACTCTCTAAACGAGTTTTAATAGGTGCTGGAGTGGTGGATCTGGCATGCGTGAAACCTCCACCTAAGAACGGGGCAGCCATCCCGGACCCAACAATGGCAACATAAGCCCCCAGATCACCCCAAGCAGCTACAGCAACCCAAGAACGACCACCATGGCCCCACCAGAACCACACGCAGAAGAACCAGTCCAGGGCCCGGGGGCGACTTACACCAACACAGCCGACGTAACCTAGGCCAGCGCAGCGGCACGGGTCACAGCGGGCCGGCCTGGCGCCCCACCAGCACCCAACACCACGCCCCCCCCAACCACCCGCCCCCCTCCCAGCACCCTCCACCCATCCCACACACCCCCCACAGTCCCCCAGCCCCCCCCACGGCCCAGCCACCCCCAGCGCCCCCCCCCGCCCCCTCCCCCCCACCGCACCCCTCCCCCCCACCACCCAACCCACCGCCGAGCTCGGGCAACCCCCCAACCCAGCGAACCAGCGTCTGGGGAACGGGAGTAGACAGTGCAGGGGCTTCAGCCCTATCCAACCCTATACAGCCATTTGGGAGGAGAGTATTATTCCCTGGGATGGAGAGTAGGGAGCAGGAGGCCGGACCACCGTCCCACCCCAAGCCCAGCCCGCTAAGGCCCCACATGCCGCGCCAAGGCCAAAAATAAATAAATTGATTGTGAACCCCCCCCCCATACCCTGTCTATATGGCTCCCCAGATCCCAGACTGGGGAACCCTCCCAACACCGTGAATGTGTGGACACCCAGGTGCTATATACACATGTATGTAGTGCGTTAAAATTTGGGGCAGGAGGGGCCAGACGGGGGATGCGGAAGAGGGCAACGGCGCACTCCTGCCCTGCGCCCTCCCCCTTATCTCCCCGCCTAGCACCCACGTAACCCCATGTGGTGCATTAAAATGGGGGGGGGGGGGGTTGCAGAGGGACGCTCGGTGAACGCCCCCCAGCACCAGGCCCCCCAGGTGCATGTCCCTATGTGTATATTTACAAATGTGTTGTGCTAAGGTGGTGAGTTAAGAGGCGCAGCACATGAGGCCCCAGCCAACCAGGCGGGGGGAGGAGGGAGCCCGACCATAGTCCCCAGCCTTCCCATTTCCATTCACTCCAAGATTATCGGGTCAGTTATATCTGAAAGATAAGATAGGGTAGATAAGATATGTGATAGTTCCTGAAGAAAAGCATTGAGCTTCTCAGTTTTCTCTCTCTCTGGAATGTTATCAAATATTCAAGCAGATATTTTTCATGGTCCATATTTAATTAAAGGTAATATTTGACTCATATCTCCAACTTTAACTGCTGTCATTTATTCAGGAGCATATCGAATCACATCAACGATTGTGAACTTTATACGAGCCGAGGGAAACAGAGCGTGAACCTCAGTGGGTGCATTTTCTTTTTTTTTTTTTTGCAGCTTCATTTAATTTAACATTTCAAGTCTTGTGCTGCTCACTTTATTGCAAGGCTGCGGTTGCGGTGCACGCTGTGAGCGTTAATTAAGCTGCCACTCAGCGCTGAAGTGGGTCTGCCTCTCAGCTGACAAAAGACACATCCCAATTGAATCTTTGCTGCGTTTCGCCTTAGTTTGCCTCATGCCATCAAACCCCAACGCTTCGTTCAATATTAGCAGTGATCAGACGCGTCATCTGCCACAATCAGGTGCGTCTGTTGCTTCATTCATGCCGACACAGCGTGATAATGATCCGTTATCGGCTTTCAGGAACCCACGTAGCCGCACCAAATGCGCTGATGTAATGCCATTAAGTCCACATTAAGACAGTTTAATTCACCATTAAAACGCCCTCCGCACTCTTCCTCGGCTAGGGGCCGAGTGGCAAGCAGGCTCCTCTCTCGCCTCGCCACGCCACCCTCCAGTCGAAATCAATCCTCTTTCGACATTTCATTTCTCTTTGAGAATGAGCTTTCCTCCCATTCAAGGTCTCACGATAAATACCTCGAGATATCTCCTCACCTTCGCCGCTGAAAAAACTCTGCCGCAGCTAATTGGGAGTATAAAGTGGAAAACACGCAATATGCATTTTTTATTTTTTGGGGGGAAATGCGTGTACTAAAAGCAAAACACTAACCTAAGTGTGCTGTCAGGGTAGATTACAGCAGGATGGGAATGCGTGCGTGAAATCTTACGCAGCTGCCCGAGGCTGCATGATGGGAGGAGAAGGCGGCTGAACAAGAGAGATGAAGAGAGAGAAAGAGAGAGGGAGAGATAAGGAAAGAGAGGTAAAAGCAACAGAGGAAGTCACAAGTTGACCTTTGGCCTTGTGTGCCTGACGAAGATCATCTACCGCTCCTGTTCAGCGTGTCTCCGGCTGACATCAACATGCTGCATTGTGCTGTTTCAATCTCTTGTCTGTGAGAGCTACACCCCTCCCCTTCTTCATAGTCGGTCCCTCTTCACTTTGACATCTGTCCACCTGAGGCAGATATCTGTGTCTGTTCTGCTGTTGGAACAGAATTGGGTTTTTTCCCACTTCACCAACACAAAGTTATACAATCGAAACGGTCTTGTTAGCTTTCTGAGTTAAAATATCAGCTGACATGAATTGGACATGGGAAAGCCAGATTCATGTTTGAGGTAGAAACAGCATTGCCATTAATTATTTTGTCCATGAATTTAATTCTGTACAATATTTATCTGTAAAATGTCCTTCCTTTCACACCAAATTCAAGGGATACATTCTTTAATATGTTTATTGTAATGAAAGCTAAAATATCAGCTCTAACTGGAGGCAATGTCATTTTTGAAGGAGCCAATAACCAGTTTCCTCCTGATCAGGAAAACCAGAGGCTGCAGAAGGAAAGATGAAACAGAGAAAACAGAGTTTCTGAACTGAACAAACAGGAAGTCATGGCATCCCATAAACATGGTGTCACCAAAGGCATTTGTTGAAAGTAAAGAAGAAGAAAAAGACGGAATCCATAGCATGAACTATGTGATACAGAGTTACAATGAGACCTGTGTCCATGGCGATCTGGCTGCTGGCCAAACAAGCAGTAGCAGCCTCGCTCATTTCAAACATTCATGATGGCACTTCCTTTATTATAAATACCACCAATGTTAGAAACTACACAATCAGGTCAGGCCTGGGTTCAGCTGATGCAGTGGCTTCATGCTTCCTGCGCATTATGTGACTGCAGAATCTGATAAGCATCAGTCAGGAATGCAGCACTGGCAGCACCGAATGCATGATGCATCCAATGAGAGGGAGGAGCCTACCGAGGACCAGATGACACCATATTGAAGCGTTGAAATATTTAGAATGTCTTGTATTCATTTATATCTATGGCACAGTAAAGAGGTCAGCGACTGCTTTAACAGGACGTATATAACGGTCTCGTATTGCAGCGTTTAGTTTATCAGCTGATTGTATTTATCTCTAGATCAGGGGTGTCAAACTCATTTTCTCCAAGGGACATATTAGCATTATGTTTGCCCTCCAAAGGCCAAATGTAAACCGTAACACAGTAAAAAAAAATGTAACTAAATGTAATGTCATTTAATGTAAAATAAATGTAACTACTCCTTAACATGCGGTTAAATAACTATTAAATTTTTTATTTAACTATTTAGCCACCACAGTATTTACAATAACATATTCAGTTTTGATATCACTTTTTGAAAAGGTTGTAACTTAAAAATTGTTAGAGATAAAGCCAAACTGTAAATGAGAAAATCATAAGTATGAACCAAAGTTTGTGATGGGAATAAATTAACACATCTAATAATGTGGAAAAGTTCCATTCAAATGCAATCATCACGCAGGAACAAAGATAATCGATACAAAATCAAAGCAAAACCAAAAAGCCACCACCTTGTCTTGTTATGGACATGCACAAACCAAAAAAAAAAGATAAAGAAAATTCCCCGAGTCAATGCCTTGGAAAAAAAGGCACTTTCAGGATCAGCAGCGGATAGCTCCATATATATACTACCTATGGAGCTGTCCAGTGCTGATCCTGAGCGCCATATGTCGCCGGGGTCAACATGTCAGCACATGCTGGAAAAAACTAAAAAGTTCAAATAACTTTCAATCGTCACCTCCAGCAGATTATTGATTTCCTGACTGCAGCGTGTTGCTATTGTTATTGCCATGTTACTAAATTTTTCCGTTTGATTGTTTCACTACTTAAGTTACAAACACTGCATATTCAATTGTATAGTTGTAAAAATATATGGATAGATTATTGCTGTTATTATAACATAAATCCTTTCAATTGATCAGGTTAAGAAAACCACACGACTCCATCAATCACTAATCAAACTTATTCAGGTAAATAATATTAAATAATAAATCAAGAAAAATATCTTCCAGCACAAGTTATGGCATTAACTTTGTTCAAAACTCTTTTGTCACAGTTGAGAGGGGAAGAACTGCAGAACAACCAACAAATGTGGGCTGTTAAGAACATGTGTGACAGATGCAGCATTTTACAAAAACAAATGTCTGCACACAGCTCTCACGGGCCACAAAAATTGACTTGGAGGGCCACATTTGGCCCCCGGGCCTTGAGTTTGAAACATGTGCTCGAGATGATCAGGGACTATGTTCTCTAAAACCACAGGTAGTTTATATATAAGGTTTTCAGAGTCAATGGGAATGATATAATAACAAAGCTCCAGAATTTCAATTTAGCTGTTCACAAAAAAGGTTGACAATTTTCATGACACTTAATGGCCAAAATAACGCCACGAGCGATGTTAAAGATAACGCTATGGTTGGTGCCTTTAAGAGGGTAAAATAAAAATCAATGTAATACCAAAAGGTTTGGCTTGTTTAATTTGAAGCAAGACAGCATCGATCGCTCGAAACCATTTAACATGTACTTGAGCGCCACTGATCGAGACGAGGGCAGACAGAGAGGATGGTTCACATTCGTGCTCCAGCCGCCCTACTGCTGTGCAACTGGAACACGCTGCCTCCTGCCCTGAACTGTGTCTCCACACGACACCCCAGCTGCAGGGAGCTGGAAAAAGGCAGCAGCGATGCTGTGAAGTGCATTTGGCGTGCATTACCGTGACAGTCTTGATGGGGCCGCTGCCCCTGGTGCAGGTCCAGCCGGATCGGTTGAACAGGAGGCTGCAGACCTCGCCCTCCAGGCAGGGGGCCATTTCACACCACTGGCGGCTTCGAACGATTCGCGCTGCGAGGAAGGAAGACAATGGGACAAAGAGGCAAATCAGGCAGACAGATTTACGCTCTGAGATAGAGAGAGACTTTAAAATGTCAACTTTTTTTCTCCCGGAAAAACAGCTAAACTATCCTCTTTATGCACAGCAGGTAGGAAAGCATCGTGATATAATTAGGCTCTTGTTGAACCGCCATATCTGCACTGCCTGTGGTAGTAACCTTTAAGGACCAGCTGACAGTCCATAAATTACCCTGCGAGTATCGGTAACTTCCAACGAATCTGCATGGATTGTTTTTTTGGTTGTTCCTTTTGACATTTTACCACAGATAATGGGGCTCTTTTATATGTAACTAAGAGGAAAAGGCTAATGTAAAAATACTGTTACCCAATTGTTTTAGGTTTTTTCTTTTTCTGTTGCAGTAAGACGTTATTATTAGTGCTGTCAAGCGATTAAAACAATTTGAGCGACTAATTAGTTATAATCTGAAATTCATTCATCTCTTTTTGAATCTCACTGAAAAATGTCAGAGAAAAGCGCCCAACTTGAGGTAATTTCATTTAAATCAAAAGATGAATATATAACAAACAGTAGCTTTATAAAGTCAATTATTGTTTGACTTGAAATAGAAAACTTTATTAATCCCAGAGGGTAATTCCATTCCAACAGATGCAGTCCTATCATTTACATTCTGCTGTATTTGCAGAATGTCTTAGTTTTTCTTTTCGCCGCCGTGCATCTTTCTGATCTTGGTCATCACAGTCTTCCTGCACGGAGGCTTGCAGCGCCTCTGTTAACCCCTCGTCTTCCACCATGTTTATCAGCCAGCAGTTCATCGCCATCCCCTTGGCGAGTACATTCGCCAGCTTGTCAGTCGCAGACCTGCTCAAACGCGGGGTGTTTCCTCCACTTTAGTGGAGAGAAGAGGTTTGCTATGGCTCGCTAAGCTGCTAACGTTAGCTGTGGCTGCACTCTCGACTGGGTGCTTTGCGTTGACGTTAAACTTGAGCTGCTTTGGTGGTCAACAAACATAACTTAGACTTAAAAAGTGTGGCAGCCAATCAGTGTCCACTTCAGGGTGTCACTGACTATTCCATCCCCAACAACTCAAGCACAAAAAAACCCAACTCATAGAAGGATTTCATAAAAAGGCAAAAGAGAAGCAGTAAAATTATAGAGATTAAAAATTCAAATTACGCGATTAAAAAACATAACGCGCTAAATAGGACTGTAATTAATTAATCGCAATTAATGCGATCATTTGACACCCCTAGCTATTATTTGCTGACATTCACAAATCTTCTCGTGGATTTATTTCTGTTTTGGCAACCTGTGTTTTTTATATTTCAATGGTGTCAATAGACGACAGTCGTTTATAGAGAAGATTGAGAAAGATGAGGACCGGAACACGGCAGCGGTCTCTGATTGGGTGTAAAAGAGGAGGTTGCAGAAGATGCCACGTCGATGGCGCCTTTTAGGAACACATTGTCACTTTTAGATCAGCCTGTAAGCAGCTTGCGCACGGCTATTTGCTGGATGGATTTCTTTTTGTTTTCTACTGTTTTCCTGCTGCCTTGGCAAAAATAAACTGTTGCTAGGTCAGGGATTTAAAAAAGAAAAATGCAAGAAATAATCTGTACAGCAGCATTAATTCACAAATTGTCTTTTCATACATGCGAGAGTGGATTGGATGTTAGACAGGAAACAGAAAAGAAGCCTCGTCCAGCCGCCATCAGGCTGTCACAGTGAAGCGAGCCTGCAACGCTCTCATTCTCCCTCTGCAGTCCGTCCGCATGACATGGAATTAGCATTCGCCTGTTGTCGACGGTGATAAGCATTGATTGTTCTTTACACAGCGTGCTAAAGAAACACTGAAAGGTTATCAGCCCTCTGCGGACCTGACCGGGGCTGCCGCTCCTGCCTGCCCCCCCCCCCAGGACAGCATATTGTGGAGTGGGGAAGCATGAAAAAGAGGAACTATACAATTTGTCGACTGTCGACAGAAGAGCTGCAAACCGCAGAGAGGGAGGGCGTTAAGGAGGTGTCGAAAGGGAGGCCTTGTGACATCTGGCTCTGAGCTTTGTTAACAGTATGAAATTGGTCTTCTTCGGAGTGTCAGGCCCCGACTGCTGCACCAGTAAAGATCTGTCATCCTGGGGTGTTTATCAATTCAGCTGAGCAGCCACTGTACGAATGTAGCCACACATGTATCAATTACCAGTCGGCAAACATAAAGATATTCTCCCACAGCAAATAACAGAGGCTGTCGACACATCAGAAGAAGATGTGTGTTTGTGTCAGGCAGCGAGGAGGCCCAGCAGTGCATCGCGACTATCCAGGCACTTGTTTTCTCCGAGCTGGGAGAACACAACGGTCATTTTGGGGTCCAGGCCTAAATGGAGATTCCACGATTCAGCGAACGAGCCAAAACCAAAAGTGACCTTCCTCCTGACACAGCAGCATGCTGTGGTGAATTTTCATTTTCACAGCCATCCATCAGATGCAACAAAGCGTGGATTTATCAGTCAGTTGCAGATGCCACTTTGAGTACATTACAGGGCCGGCAAAACTCAATTTCCAGGGCACAGAATAATAGCTGAGCTGGCGAAGTGCGGGGGGGGGGGGGGGGGGGGTGCTGACTAACCGCGGAGTGCATCAGCGCAGAGTGGTGGAGGTTAGCTAAAAGAAATGCATTTTTCAGCGGCTCACACAGCATCCAGGGCCTCGAGCGCTCGCCCTTGTTACTCACTCAATGCCAGTCGCAATAGCGTGACGCGATCTAGGATGACTTGATGGATTCCCTGGTGCCAGAAGCCATGTCGTGGCCACACCGCGCTGGTCAAGAGCGTCCCTGTGATAACCTTATCAGGAGTGGCATGGACAACAGGGACAGCAATAAAATGGCATTGCTGCAGTTTGTCTTTGGCCTGTCTCTGTCCATCAAATCTGCATGTCCAACGCGCCGCCACAAACTGCTGCGGGTGCATCGTGCAGCTGATGCAGCACGACCATCGGCAGCAGCCAACAACTTTGAGATGAAATGATCAAAGTGTTGTGTTTTAAAGCAATATTAGACCTTTTATTACAGTATAAATATCCTTCCTGAATCAATCACCTCATGCAAGCGACTGGGTAGATTTTGAAATGAAATTTTCTTGGGTTTTTTTTTGTACCCTTGCTGTATTGCGCTGTTTTTACCCTTGCTGAAGAGGAGGCGAGGGTATTGCAATTGGGTGCGTTTGTATGTTTGTCTGTCTGTTTGTCTGTCTGTCCGAGCGCATAACTCAAAAACTAGTGACCCAATCGACTTGAAATTTTTACACAAGCAAGGTTCTGTCCGTGGCTCGGTCCTCCCCGAGAATGGCGTTGATCCGGATCTGGATCCAGATTCTAGAATTATTTTTACATCTGGAATCGTGCCTGTGCTGTAAACTGCCACTTTAAGAGGGAGGGACACAAATGGCATGATGGGAAAAAGAGTCCAGGAGGAGTCTTGTAGTACGTTCCGGAGCAGCAAGCTAGAGCAGGTTTGGCCCCTCTGATCCGGAAGCCCTGTTTACTGTCTCACAAGATCGAATAGTCTTTTGGAGGCGAGGGTCTGCAATCTCTGATTGTCATTTTCTAGTTGAATGTGCTTTCCTGTTTGCAATGGTGGCAAGTTGCAGAAGCAGAGGTGTACATGCTTGTTGTGGTGAATGATCAAGAGAGAGAAAGAAATGTCTATCTGGCTGACACCTGTGTGGACTGTCTTGTCATCACTGTCTGAGTTCCACTTGGGGACCCCAGACTTCAGACTGGGAGCGTCAGCTGACAGGATTCCTGCTGGGGTACAGCTCTGGTCCTCCAGCTACACACATGTATGACAATCTTGCCGTTAGAGCCACATGGGAGACTTTCATTGGGTAAACATCTGGGCAGGGAGCGTTGCATCTCTTTTCTGGAAGCTTTACAGTAATGGGAAAACAGAATTTTGGGGGAAAAGGGACAAGCAAAAAAATAAATGATGCATTTGATACGAATTTTCTCTCCTTTTTGATGAGCTTCATTTACATCAGCCTGTTTCAAAAATAAGGCCTGGTTTCCCGTGCAACTCTCAATTATGTGCATGCACTGCAAAATCTGCTTCGCCTTGTGCCTGATGGAATTTAAAACTCATTTA